>NC_088228.1:22592837-22637837 GCF_036934945.1 Oncorhynchus masou masou | reverse complement strand
TCTGCCCTTGATGCCTCTGTCTATGTACTGACAGCACACCTGATGCACTAGTGAGGAGGAGGGGTCAGTGTTAGAGGTCAGAGGTCAGATGATGACTTCACACATCTGGTTAGCACCAAATGGAGTCCCCAGCTGGGTCTGTGGTGATGATGGCTTCTCCCAGTGGCTCAGCTGCTCCTGCTCTGGACTGTGGGAGGAACAGAGACGTCTGCCACTGTTGTCCAGATGTGGCCCTCTGCCTGTCTAGTAGCACTCTGGGGGAAGAACAGAGGACAGAAAAAGGACCCGTTTAGCACTGAAAATGGATAGTTCCACATGTTTGGGATAAGAGATGAGACATTAAGAACTAATGAAAGAAAGATAGCGAGGATATGTGAACAATTTGTATTCACCATACTGTAGGTAAAGGAAATAGGTGGTCTACATTGTTAAACCTATTAATTCAACTGTGGTCCAGACCTGGTTCTACCCTAGTCTATTAAGGCAGGGCCTTAACCACAATTCATATCCTTAATGCCAAGAGGGGCATCAGGTCCCATCTTCAGAATCTTTCATATGACTCAGCTGGGGATATAACCCTCAAATCAAATCAAATCAAATTGTATCGGTCACATACACGTGTTGAGCAGATGTTATTGCGGCTGTAGCAAAATGATTGTGTTTCTAGCTCCAACAGTGCAGTGATATCGAACAATTTCACAACAACACACACAATACACACAAATCTAAGTAAAGGAATTGAATTAAGAATATATAAATATATGGACATGCAATATCAGAGCGGCATAGACTAAGATACAGTAGAATAGAATAGAACATATGAGATGAGCAATGCAGAATGTGTACACATTATTAAAGTGACTAGTGTTCCATTTATTAAAGTGGCCGGTGATTTCAAGTTTATGTATATAGGCAGCAGGGCCTAATGTGCTAGTGATGGCTATTCAACCATTCAATCTCATGAAGGACTCTCAAACCGCAAGGCCACGGAGTAGGTAGTGTATTTGACTAGTGTGTATTGCAACTTGCACAAGACTAAGTAATACTGACTTAATACGTTTGAGTATTTCTTTGTATTTTCGTAACAACCAGTACAAAAAAAGGCACACGAAACAGCATTTGGCATAAGAGCCAAACAGAAATTGATGACATAGTCAGAGCAGGTAACATATGAACATTCAACTTTGCCTAGAGAGCAGAGCCGTAGAGAGAATTCCACATGGAAATCCATATCTTTGGGGATATGTTTGGAAACTATTTGTGTGATGTGTTCAATATGTGTACATTTCCAACGATT
Source organism: Oncorhynchus masou masou (assembly GCF_036934945.1). Lineage (NCBI taxonomy): Eukaryota > Metazoa > Chordata > Actinopteri > Salmoniformes > Salmonidae > Oncorhynchus > Oncorhynchus masou. Next base: position 22,636,540 of record NC_088228.1, on the reverse strand, counting down.
TTGAAAGGTGCGGCACTCCAGGCTCAGCCCGGCTGTGGTAAGGAATACGAATGGGCTGACCTATGGCACTTGAGACCAAATTGCCTCACAATGAGCGTTGGCCTGCATCGATTATACCTGCTAGTGTTTACTGCGTCACTCCCGAGTTGCCTTTAAATAAGTGGAGCAGTCTGTATGACTGTCGCCAGGGCCAGGACTATGTTGTGATGGGCGGCCTCGTTAGACCTCAGACGCCATTTGACATGAATTAGACGTGTCGGTGAGTTGAGAGACCGACAGAGCGCTCTCCCTCCGTGCCATGTCCGGGCCAATGTATAGACTCTCTCAGACTCTTTCCTCTGTAGCTCCATAGTAGTCACATCACAAGTATTCGGTGCACATGTGCACTTCACAGAGTAGGTGTTCCCTAACGGAAATATGCAAATATATGTAAGACCACGCCAATAGGACCTCGCTAGCTCGTGCTTGGCTCTGCCTACCTCCTTGCTTGTTCTGCCAACTATGTTCTCATTTGAAATGACAGGCTGTGGTCTATCTTGGTTTAGCGATAAAAATCTTTGCTTTGTTACTTTTTTTTGCTTTTCCAGCCATGACGGATAATCAAACAACTCCCCAGCCACCCCTGTGGAGGTAGGCAGAGCCAAGCACGAGCTAGCGAGGTCCTATTGGCGCAGTCTAGCATACATTTGCATATTCCTGTTTGGGAACGCCTCCTCTTTGAAGTGTGTGTGTGCAATAACTAAATTTACCTTCGCACTCCTAAACAAAAACAAAAAATGAAATGGTAAAAGATAAAGTCTAAAAAACTTTGTCCAATCTGTTTGTAACAGATTCTAATTTTGGGAACAGAAAACTGTATTGCGATCAAATGTTTAATCGATGAGAAAATGTGCAGAATATCGGCAAATCCATCTCACACCATCTTCTCCCACTGCCGGCCACTGGGCTTCCTCTCACTACCAAATATGGTAGTGAGTGGAAACGCCAAGCAAATGCTTCACATTTATACATCCAGTGAAATATCTGTCTCATTGTTCTATCTGTGAGAATAATTTCACTCTGCTCCCTCAATCAAAAGAAAGTGTTGTATTCAAGAATAATGATATTGCTCTCTCTTCCTGCTCTCTCTCTCGCTCTTTATCTTGCTCTTCATTCTCCAAGCCTAAAAGTAAAATACACAAATGATTTCTAATCTGAGAGTCACCTACAGTAAAATATCATGCTGTCCAGAACTAGGGCCTAAAATATTGCACATTTACAGACAGCTTGTCATATAGGTGTGCCAAACAGTAATTATTGATCCCTCTATCAATCAACCTCCAATCATTTATCAATCTCTTCAGACATAAAGGAAACCACCGGACCCTGTAGGCCACCTGGACCAAACCTGCAATGACAGCAACCATCAGAAACCCAACCAAGACGTTGAACAAAACCATGAAAACACACCAGAAACCACATCTGGGGCAGCAAAAAAACCTATCCAGAAACACAAAAGAATTTCATTTTAGCCCGGTGTCAATCAAGAGCAAAAAGGGTGCACCAATATTTCCAGAGGCCCCGGTCTGCGGTCAGGGCCCAATAAACACAGATTAGTGTTGGCGTGTAGACAGCACCCTCATTGAACATCCACCAGAGTGTGACTGCAGTCGCTCTCTATTACTGTCCCCACGGCACGCCCTCCCTCTCTCCCTCCCTTCTTCTCTCCATCCCTCCCTCTCTCCCTCCACCTCCCATCCACTGACATAGCTGCCCGACACAATGGATGGACTGAGAGTAACCATGCTGAAGAGATGCTAAGAAAACATGAAAAATGGCAGCTTGAGCATCTTTCTCTCTCTGTCTCTGCCTCTGCCTCTGCCTCTGCCTCTGTCCCTGTCTCTCTCTCTCTCTCTCTCTCTCTCTCTCTCTCTCTCTCTCGCCAAACAGCTGCAGCACGTCTCTTCACATGCCAGCAGATGGATGGATGCGCCGGTTGAGAGGACAGCCTGACACTTTGGCTTAGAGAGGGGGAGGCTAGTCTGTCCCTGTCCCTGTCTGGCACCACCATAGTGACTCAGTCACTCAGTCAGTTAGCCTAAGCAAGGAGTGCCAAGTCTACACACACCATCACTAACGAACTACCACAGCCTGGGCAGCACAAGTGAAGTGTATCCCCACTCACATACCATCAGTTACTAAATAACACAGTATGGGCAGGCAACACAAGCAGAGTCTCTCCCCAACACTCCTCACAACCAATCACCATGCGGTCCTTGTTGTCCAGTGATTAATTCCACCTCCACTGATAAACAAGTCTTTAGGATCCTCTCAGGAGTCCATAGAGGATGACCGTAGAGCAGTGTTCTCTCTCTGTGTCTCTTGTTTCTTTCTCTCTTTCTCTCTCTTTTCTCTGTCTCCCTATCTCTCTCTATATACATATTTCTCTCTCTATCTCTCTATTTCTCTCACTCTTTCTCTGTATCTCTCTATCTCATCTCTTTCTCTCTTCTCTCTTTCTTTCTTTCTTTCTCTCTCTCTCTCTCTGTCATTTCTCTTTCTCTCGCTCTCTCTCTCATCTCTCTCTCCAGCTATCCCTTTCTCTGTATCTCTCTTCTCTCGCTTGTCTGTATCTCTTTCTCAATCTTGTCTCTCTCTCTTGCTTCTCTTTCTGTTTCTCTCTCTCTCTCTTGCTCTTTCACACTCTCTCTCTTAATTCAATTCTTTATTAAATTGGCATAACAATATACATATTGTACATATTGTCAAAGCTTACATTGGAGATTTAGAAAATTAACATAATGAATAATAATAATCAACATTGTCAACAGGACAACAGTAACAACAATAACCAGGGGTCAATGTTTCTATTTCAATGTTAGTATATCATTTTATGCCACAGTTGAAATTGGGAAAATTATTTGAAATAGAAAGCCTAAGGTTTGCACATTATTCTATTGATGATTTAACATCATATTTGAGATTTTCTCCAAACTGAAGCTCGGTGTTCTACATTTCCCCTCCAGCCAGCTGAATAGCAGTGTCCTTTAACAGTTCACTCACATCTCCGATGTCGATGTGAACTTAGCCCAGCAACAATTAGCATGTTGTCTGCAATCAAAGCAGACACCAATGGCAAGCGTTGCACGCAAGAGGAGCACGTTACTCCACGTACGTTGTCAACATGACAAAGAAACCCAATATAAATGACGCCCTCCGCATGAAGTAGCAACAACAAGATTTACTACTGAGCTTTAAAACATCCACACATAGCTGTAAAAAAAATGTAAATACTGATGATGGGGGGAGACGATGGCTTGATGGGACCCGAAAGCTCGTAGTGGCCGTAACATGAAGAATGAAGTCACGTGAAGACATGTGGCTTTCCTTGGCTTTGAAGGTCAAGGAGAGCCTCTTGCATATTCATTGAGGGGGCCGCTACAGGATCGATGGGTTTTAATTGTTTTTTCCTGGGCTGGTGGAAGGAAGTGCCAGCCACCATCGATCCGCTGGAGACGAAGGCTACTTACATGTCAGACCGTGTGGGGGTCATCACACCACCATCACACAGCCGCCACGCGCCTCGCAGACAAGAAGGAAATGTGACAAGACAGTGTGGCGACATGAAACACAACATCAGTGTCTAGCGAGGACCCACAACGGGCTGTGGGGGCCTGATCCTTACCCCCTCCGCACCCTAATCTCACATCAGGACCACACTCACAGGATGCATTATGGAGAGTGTGTGTGTGTGAGTGTATAATTGCACACTCACTCAACTGGCACATTGAGCCTGTCTGGCCTGCAACCCAGTGTTAACTGTTCTTATCATGGCCTCCACTGCTCTTTAAACCATTAGCTACATACACACTGCTCAGAGGGAAACATGTTCAATGTAAAATAGACCCCTTTCTGTGACTAAATGTCTAGGTTTTATTGATATGTTATGTTTCACAGCCTGTCTTCCTGAAATTCTTACACTTGAGGCACTTGGGACAGTACTTGTTTTTTTTGTATAATTGTTAGTTTTGTATCATCTTGCCCTGCAGGTAGAACTGAGAGGCTTCCGCTAGATGGGCCAGCTGCAAAATCAAAAAAAAAAAAAAATCATTAAAACAAACATTTGCATTTTGGTCTTAATTTTAAGGTTATGGTCAGGCATTAGGGTTAGCAGTATGGTTGAGGTTAGTGTTAGGTTTAAAATCAGATTTGATGACTTTGTGGCTGTGCCAGCTAGTGACCAGTGTGCAGAGCTGCCCCCAAGGGAAGATTCATGATAATAAATGCCAACCTGCTAATTGTCCATGTTAATATTCTAATGCAGTCATCACAAATTCCATTCATATCACAAATGTCAAGGACATAAATGAACCCTCAACACCTCTTACTCCTTGCAGACTATTACAGACTGTTGCAGCATTGGATTGACCACAGTAGAACCACAAAATTATTTATTTTTCTCTCTCCATGTCAGGTTGGTAAGTTGTTTGTGACCTGGGCCTATAGCTACATTGAACAAACTGTTACCAGTGGCTAAAGAGCAGCAACAGCCCAGGACTTCGTCTGAGAGACCTCACATTGACGTGGAGCAGGGATAAATTGGAGTCAATGGTAGCAGTCAACTCTGACCCTGTACGAGCCATGACTGTTTGGCTAAGGTAACACCTGCAATCTCTGACACGGTGGCCTCATTTCAGGGAGGTAAAAGTGGACCCTGCATGTGAATCAATCTTACACACTAACACAGGGATTGGCCATGCCTCCAATCTGCCTAGGGTGAGAAGTGAAATACACGGTTTTGTTTGCTGTCAAATAATATTAAGATGTGTCATCGAGTTTTGAGGAAAAATATAGAAAAAGTATGAAGTAGAGAACAGAGATCATTTTTGTTAGAATCATCTGGTATTTCAAACCCATTGAATTTGTTCATGCAAATATTTTGTTAAAGTTCTTAATTCATCTGACAGTTTTTGAACTCCAAATCTCGTAGCTTTACAATAAAAAACAATATGCTGAGAAAAAGTACAGTCACTTGCCCAAGGGTACATGATCAGAACCCTTGACAGAAAGATGTACTGTCTTGCTAGTATTTCTGGTACAATAAATGTTCCTTTCTCTCCCTATTCCACTCCCCCTTTCCTTTCCCCAACAGCCTACATTGCCAGAGACGTAATAATCAGTGTTTACTGAAGCAAGGCAAAAGAACATTCACGTGAAGAGTGGGAAAGGAGATTGCAGGAAGGAACAACTGAGGAATAACACACAAGGCATGTTTCCTCCCTCTCTCTCTTTCTCTCTCTCTGCCTCTCTCTCTTGCTCCCTCTGCCTCTCTGCCACTGTCAAATCACACCAGATTTTCCGTAATAGATTCTCTTCCAGACACTCAATTCCATTAAAAGGCGATCCTCCTTTATCCCAGAGCATCAAATATTTAAACACTCGTATTAGTGGCAGTGTCATCTCCTCAACCTGGAGCTTATGGCACCAATCTCTTTATAGCTTTTTTCCTCCCTGTTCCCCTTTCCATTCCCACTCTAATATCCACAATGTTATCTCCTGCAGACCCACATTCCCCCTCTTATCATTTTAGATTTTCAATACTTAAATCTTTTTCTGGAGAAAGGGGGGTGAGGGCAGGCAGGTTTTTCCCTCATTCTTTTCTTGCTTTTTGTTGCCGGCTGGGTCTTTCAATTTTAAGAGGCGAGGGCTTACAGATTGCACGGGAAAAGGAGATGGAGAGAGAGGAGAGCAGGCGAAAGGAGGGAGGTAAGGAGAGAGAGCGAGAAGCCGTAGCAACAGTGGCGCGCTTGAATGATGCCTTTCAAGAGGTGCAGTCTAGCTTGTCAAATCGCCGGCTGCAAAATGAATTGGCATATCTATTCAGCTTACTGTGAGATGTCATGCAACACCGTTTCTAGCTCCTCGATAAGGCGCAATAAAGCAATTGTCAGAGTGACACAGAGAGAGGCTTTTCACTGCTCAGATTCTGTTTGCTTGTTGCTGTAGAGGCAGGGCTGGCACAACACAAGCCCCTCGCTGGCTGAGCCTGTAGCTTTACCAGTGTGACGGCCGGGGGCCAGTTCAGTTGAAACTGGTGAGTGTGGGAGTGTTCTGATGACCATCCGTTACATGTGAGGAATTCTTGAAGTATTGTGTTGTTTTGCGGTACAGTTTGATTCCTGTCGCTGACTGGGTTTGTTTAGACAGAGTTTTGCAGTTAAGGCTGAGGCTGGAGTAGAGGGGTGAGTGGAGAAGTCTAATAAAGGAGAGAAAAGGACACAGCTGTCTCTCTTGCCAATGCCAGTAGAGGGGGAACAGAGAGGATGAGGGAGAGAGGCAGTCACCATGACTACAGTGATCTTTTGTGTACAACAAACAGCAAACAAGACTAGTGGGGAAACTCATGTACAGATTGATACAGTAAACCGTAAGTTTCTTCTACTATCAGGTTATACAAATGGTGATGTCTGTAATATGTGCTTATAACATCATAATGCTTTTACAAAAAAGATTAGTGGAAAAACCTATGTATTTTAACTTATACATTCTACTACATACGTTTACGTACATTTTGACTAGGCTAACATATTGAATTGTTTCAAGATGGTCATACCATGGATCATTCAGCTATTTGATTTTTACCCCTGTAGGTATAAAAGATTTTGTATTATTGTTTATTTGGTGAAACATTGAATTTGGCCTTACTGCTATTAGCTCATAGAGAAACGCATTCGATAACACATTCATGCATGGCAAAACAGATAGTTCAAAACAACGTTTGTTTTCAAGTGTCTGTCATATATCTGAGAGACATACGAAAGCTCAGAAAAAACATGTATGTTGTATATTTAGACCCCTATTTAACCCCTTTATTTTTGGCACATTCTACCCCTTATTCCCTTTTGTTCATTTTTACCACCCTGTCCCAAGTTTCCTTCAAACGACTCTTGTGAAGCTTGTGGGGGTCGTAGAGAAAAACATGTCTGTGTTTGTAGGAGTCTAATGGGATAATGGGATCCAAAAAGTTTCTAGCTCAAGTCGTTCGGACTTCACCGACGCTTTCGTGAAAAGTAACTTTTCGGCATCCTCTCATGTCTGACAAAGACAGATTTTCTGAAGTGCCTGTCTTTTGCATAGGTGAATGGCCGACAGCGGCGGATTTAATGGTGTGCTACGCAGTCAGTGCAAAAAACACTCTAGCGTAAACACACTGGGTTTTATTTCATGAAAAGTTGTGTGTCAGTGATTTCTGCACGGGTGTGTACATCGACCTCTACCAATCAGTCATAATATTTGTACAAGAAGATAAGTGGAAAAAACGAAGTATTTTAACTTACGTATACACTGAACATTTTCTCGCACATTTACTTATTTATTTAGAGACTCTTGTTCCTTTCCCCTTTCTTCCATGTCCCCCCCATCCCTCTCTCTCTCTCTCTCTCTCTCTCTCTCTCTCTCTCTCTCTCTCTCTCTCTCTGGCTGCTCCATTAGTTTAGTGACCAGCGGACTGTGACAGGCACAAGTAATGCTGCTCACATCTGAATGGGGGGAGCTTTTCCATTAGCGCCTCTAATGTTCTGACAACCTTGCAAAGCCTACCGTCAAATTCATACACTGAGAGCACAGAGTGCAGGCCCCACTATCACACACTGGAGTCTGGAGAGAAAGAGGGGGGCCAGTCTGTGCCTGTGGGCGGGTGCCCACATATCCAGCAGTAGCCATGCACTGTCACTGCTGTCCTGTCCTGCAACACACACTGCCACCACAACTGCCAGACACTGGGCGGGAAGCCTGTCTGCATGCCTGCCATCATGCATGTGATACGTGGAGTTGTAGCCTAATTTAGTACGTACTGTAAGTGAACAGGTGTAGGGGAGAACAGTCGTTGAACATACTTTTTCCTTCAGTTCTGGAGACCCACCCACATACATTATATGGTTAGAAGATATACATTGCTATTCTCAAGAAATTCTAGAGTTGAGAAAAAAAAGTATCAGGGCACAATTAGAATATGGAACATTGGGTGAAATGATTGCCAGGTGCATTTCATCAATGTTATTCTCTATTTCCTTTTTTTGGGGGGGGGGTATCGTTGCCTTTGAAACTGGATCAAATAAAGGCCTTGTTTTCTGTGATCAGAGGCCACACATTCACAAGTTATTTTTTAGTCTCATGGCTTCCCTTTAATTTGACATGGAGATGCTTGTTAGGAGAGATCACAGTGGACGACTCCCTTCCCAGGATGTCAACATCGTTCAAACAAGGTGCTTGAGATCTTCGGCTCAGGGAAAAGTCACAGGCAGAGCGAGACATGTTCATGGACAAGGTGATTGATATTCAGTGCATAAAGTAACCTGCTGCTGATGCTGAGGTATAGCCTCTTCAATGAGATGGGCAGCCACTTAGTGCTCTTACCGTGATGGAAGGCAGGTCGGGAAAAAATACAATGACACCTTAAGTTCCTGGGCAGCCTAATTCCTTAAAATAATTATAAAGCTCCAGTTAGTTAAAAAGCACAATGCTATTGGTATTAGTGGGAATGGAAAGATGTATGGCTTCTTAATTAAGTAAGATGATACTCATATACATGTACATGAGCCCAGGGGCGCAACTTTGGTTTTGAAGTGGGGGGGATAACTTTTTTACATGTTTTATCCAGTCGGATTAACACTCCAAACAGCCTACCTGCCCACTCGGAGGCGTCTGCATGGTCCTAAAGCACACCATTGCCTTGTTTTGTATCACATTCCAATGATAAAACTGGGTGGGCCAAACATGCAATTTCAGATTATTTTTTTTTTTTTTTTAATTTTACCTTTATTTAACCAGGCAAGTCAGTTAAGAACACATTCTTATTTCCAATGACGGCCTGGGAACAGTGGGTTAACTGCCTGTTCAGGGGCAGAACGACAGATTTGTACCTTGTCAGCTCGGGTGTTTGAGCTTGCAACCTTCCGATTACTAGTCCAATGCTCTAGCCACTAGGCTACCCTGCCGCCCCCGTGGGGTCCCCCCCGGCCCCCAGTGAAAGTTGTGCCCCTACATGAGCCAGACGCAGAAGAAGAGCCAGAAGGTAAAATATTACACAGCGCCACAGCAGACATCCTGGGAGGTGGAGAAGAGGGGGGTACAGACAGTGAGTACAGGTTCCTCGAATATATAGTGGGTCACAGGCGCTCAGACATCCCACTGGACACAAACAGGTTGAAACAACGTTGTTTCAACGTAATTTGTCAACAAATTGTGACGTGCAATCTACGTGGAAAATACATTTGATTTGAAAAAAGTCAGCAATGTAAATGCTTGTTTTCAGGGTAAAATGTAATCCACATTATGTCATCATGGTAAGCAATTTTCAACATAGCCAAACCATGTATAAAATATATATTTTAAAAAAACAACGTTTTTATTGTATATATGTTGAGTTTGGACCTTTAAAACAACATCAGATCTACAACATCATATCCACTGACAGAATAAATAAATATATAGGCTGAGCAGCACCTCCTATAGGAGAATTGCTATATCTGCAGCTACCCTTTGGTCTCCCATTCAGAGATTTAACCAAGCCCAGCCTGCTTTGCTATGATACTTGTCACTGACTATTACCAATATGCTATCATGAGAAGGATTGTTGTGAGATCTCCCTGAACAGCTAAACAGATTTACTGTTGCTATCAAAGCCATTCCAAAGGCTAGGTTGAACAGAACAAATTAAATGTGACCATACTCTATCATTCATATTTCATCACTGATGTGATTTAAAACTACAGTATATAGCATTTTCTAAGTCATCAAAGGTGATTGTTTTAATTCAACCCAGGATTCAATTTTTAAAAAGGCAATACATAGGCCCAGGCTTTCAAGCTCTGGTCGATTTCAAATGTTATGATATTTAGTGATATTGAATTGTGTTTGGTGGTCAACGCAACCAAATATCGAGATTTGTATCTTCTGCTTCTGCTCTGTGCCACTGACTTAGTCTGGCTTTAATCACAGTTGTTTTCAAATTCATATACAGTTCAAGTCAGAAGTTTACATACACCTTAGCCAAGTACATTTAAACTCAGTTTTTCAAAATTCCTGACATGTAATCCAAATAAAAATTCAGTCAGTTAGGATCACCACTTTATTTTAAGAATGTGAAATGTCAGAATAGTACCTGAAGAATACTTCCTGACTGATGTCTTGAGATGTTGCTTCAATATATCCACATAATTTTCCATCCTCATGATGCCATCTATTCAGAGTTCAAAATTGATGTTTGTTCGTCTCTAGGAGACAGAACACGTCTTCTTCCTTAAAGTATGATGGCTGCGTGGTCCCTTGGTGTTTATACTTGTGTACTATTGTTTGTACAGATGAACCAGACTTGTGGAGGTCTACAATTTTTTCTGAGGTCTTGGCTGATTTCTTTTGATTTTCCCATAATGTCAAGCAAAAAAGGCACTGAGTTTGAAGGTAGGCCTTGAAATAAATCCACAGGTACACCTCCAATTGACTCAAATAATGTCAATTAGCTTACCAGAAGCTTCTAAAGCATAATTTTCTGGAATTTTCCAAGCTGTTTAAAGGCACAGTCAACTGGTGCATGTAAATGCCTGACCCACTGGAATTGTGATACAGTGAATTATAAGTGAAATAATCTGTCTGTAAACAATTGTTGGAAAAATGGCTTGTGTCGTGCACAAAGTAGATGTCCTAACCGACTTGCCAAAACTATAGTTTGTTAACAAGAAATTTGTGGAGTGGTTGAAAAACGAGTTTTAATGTCTCCAACCTAAGTGTATGTAAACTTCTGACTTCAACTGTATATATACAGTAACAGTCAAAAGTTTGGACACACCTACTCATTCATGGGTTTTTCTTTGTTTGAACTATTTTCTACCTTGTATGAGTAGGTGTGTCCACACTTTTGACTGGTACTGCATATATCTTAAGAATAGGACTAAATCAAGCTTTGTTCAACGCGCATTTAAAGTTTGATTTGATTTGAGCTTTAACTTCGATTTTTGGTTGGGATGGAGACTTGAATTCAACATATCAACTGTTAATTTGTAGACAAACTGAAATTGAAGTCAGACTTTGTGGCACAAATGCTATCCAAGCAGAAGGTTCATCTCCTTCAAATGTTGATATTTGGTTTGCGTTGACATCCAAACAATATTCAATATCACTTTTGAAATACAAGAAATAGCATATTAACTTGTTCTCAGGTTAACAAATGTAATGATGGATTCACGTCTACATCTCAACCAAAAATAAAAGTTAAAGAATGGGCCTAAGCCAGTTGCTCAGATGGAACTATGCAAGCAGTAGATACATAAACACTCATATTTGGCTCCATTATCAACCAAACACAATTCAACATTACTTTTGTAAATCAGTCAAAAGCCTAAAGTTAAGGCTAACTAATGTAACATTCAACCTTAAAATGAGTAACACATCTATAGCCACATTTTGAGGTTACTGTAATTATAAATGTCTTAAGTCATCTTAAATGCATGTTGATAGCATGCATAGGTTGTCGCAGGACTGTGGAGATCTTCACTATGGCTGTAATAATCTGGTCAGAATATCCAACTGCATTGATCACTTGCACCATGTACTTTGAATGTAATCTCAACTGCAATCCAGGTAATGTAGTTCTGCTATAATGCTACAGTGATAAGTAACATATTAATCTGTTGTATAAAAAACTAAATATCAGACATTGTATTTCCCATTTGAACCTTACTGTGCTTTTTAGTGGTTGAAAACACAGTGATAGACATTTGGGTGACAACTAAACCAAAAATCAGACATTGTTTTTTCATCGGAATTTGGTTGTGCTTTTAGATGGTTGAATGCATAGTGATGGCTCATTGGAAATTCAGAAACATTTTGGCTGTCTTTTTAAGTGGGTGAACGTGGGTTATAATCTCCCTGCCATCCAGGATCTCTATACCAGGCGGTGTCAGAGGTTCCAGCCACGTAAGTCATGTACTGTCCTCTCTGCTACCGCACAGCAAGCGGTACCAATGCACCAAGTCTGGAACCAACAGGAACCTGACTCATCACATACACTGCTGCTACTGTTTATTATCTATCCTGTTGCCTAGTCACTTCATATGTACATATCTACCTCAATTACCTTGTACCCCTGCACATCGACTCAGTACTGGTGACCCGTGTATATAGCCAAGCTACTCATTGTGTATTTATTATGACTTTAATTATTACGTGTTTTACTTTACTATTATGTTTCTATATTATTTCTCTCCTCATTGTTGGGAAGGGCTTGTAAGTAAGCATTTCACTGTTAGTCTACACCTTTTGTTTACGAAGCATGTGATGAATAAAATTGGATTTGATTTGATCTCATTGATTAACCTATCAACCAAATATTACCCAATTATCCACGTTGAAATGACATAGTGTGCCCAGTGAGATGTGACAGGCCGGTAAAATAATAATGAGTTCCTCATAGAATTCCTAAAGCACAATGACAACCATCTTAGTATGGGACCATCTCCTTGGACGACGCAGCGTATAGCAGAATGTAAAGATGAACGGCTACAGAAGTAAAATCCCCTTCCAAAAAAGCGTTCCCAAGACAAACGTTGACCAGGGACCAGGACTCAGAGGTTTTGAGCATCGTCCAGCTGTCCACTGGGACCTCCAGCTGATTCCCGGAACCTAAATCTAGATGTTTGATCTGTATGTTTCCTACTATCTTGATCTATACATTTCTTCCTATAAGCCCTCTGGACTCTGGTTTGTTAGCCTGCTATTTTCCCCCCTCGTGGGCATTTGTGATTGAATGAAACACCCCCCCCCCATTGCTCTAATAAATGTTTTTCAATTAGACCTGTCAGACGATAATACTATAATGAGATATAGAGGGATATTAGGTCTATGCCTGTTATTGCTTTATTATTGTTTCAAGACAGGGCGGAGGCAATGGGTCGAATGATCTTTTTGGTGAGTCTGAGTCGATTGCTAATTGTTCTCTAACAATGCCATTTTCTCTCACAGTCAAATGTCGTGATTTACTAATTGTAACTATTTATTCGATTATAAAAGGCCTGCGTTGAAATACAAGTCCCCACGCAAATTCTGCCATTGATTATCACAAGGGTGAATATTTTTGTATGAAAAAAGAATTGCTAGTTAAACAAGTGGACATGTGATTTTCATTGGAGTAAAGACAGAAAAAGCTGGTTCATAAATTGACTGTAGAGACCAGTAGATTTTCAGGGAATGTGAGAATGTTCTTCCAGTATTAGAGTGCTCTTGTCTCTGCTACTTTCCTCTCTCTCTCTCTCTCTCTGCCTTAGTGGATCTGCTTTACGAGAGATGACAGAGTAATAGAGCTGCCTTGATTGGGTTGTTGCATTGTCAGGCCTGTCATCTTCTGCAGAAAGGCACATCACTGCATGACAGTGTACTTAAATGGCCAGAGTATTCAACCATCATGTCATCTCCTGAAGGATATTTGTCAAGTGGCTCAACAGCAGAACAGCTCGACTAGTCTACACTGTTTTACTGGTAAATTAAAAATAGTGACATAAATAACGCATGTTAATATCATCTTAACAGCTACGTTTGAAATACGTTTTAAACAAGCAGTTTTATCTGTCCACTTTTACAAAGTAAAAATAAAACAATTGTGGTAAAGACTCACTTTTTCATTACTGTCCTGATAATTAGCAGAAATGACCAGTTATCACAGACATGTAGATATTATGCAAAACTCACATAATTTTCAAATGGCATTGAAATGCTACGGAAATGCTTCAAGACATAATGTGACCGTTAACTACACTATAATGTCTGAACTCTCATGGCTATGGCTTATGCTTCAACATTCCTGACAAGAGGAAGGTTTGAGATTAGTCGGGAGAAAGAAAGGGAAGAAGGAAATGAGGGAAAGAGAGAGAAAGAGAGAGGGAGAGAGAGAGAGAGAGAGAGAGAGAGAGAGAGAGAGTGAGAGGGAGAGGGGGGAAGCTAATAGGTAGGGAAGGGTGTATCTCCTCTCCTCACTTTACCCTTGGTGCCAGTGCTGGGGCAGGACGAGTGACGGGGGACGGGATGCCAGGTGGGTGGGTGTTAGAATGGGGGGGAAATTGCATGGCCCAGCGGGCAGCCACCCAGCACCACTCACTTTTCCCTGCTCCCCATTCATCAAGCCAGCACAGGCCACTGGCCAAGCACGTCTTCCTATCATTACCCCTCTCACAATGCGATCCATGCCGCTAACCCTGCCTTCATTCTGCAGGATTAATAATATCTCTTTCAACCTTCACACTGTGATAAATAGGCTGCAGGAGAACAAAAGGAAAGCGGGTGAGAGACGGAAAGAGAGAGAAAAGGAACTGGGGGAAAAGTGGGAGACTTTTAGTAAGAGCAAATCAAAGGTGGAAATTCCGACTTGGAATCATCCTTTTGGAATCAGATTGTAGCCTGGGACGTTAACACAAGGGCCATGCTGGACCGACTGGTTGCCTATGTTGGTATAGGGAGGTCTATCTATGGAAATGATTTACACCTCGTTGGAGCAGTCATAGTTATCGAAGCAGTTATCAAATTTGTCATCTGATTTCAATTCACTATTTGAATTTAATTGCATTTCATTTTGATAGTTTAGGCTTTAACATGCAGCTTGCCTTTGACAAAACAATGAGAACAATCCAATACATTATTAATTCACTTTCCCACCATGTTAGAGGGTATTGTGTGTGTTGTGTTTGCTCAGTTTCTCTGATATAACTACAGGTAATCACAGCTTCCTGGTTCTCTGTCCCCTCCAACGCTATTTGATAGGATTACCCAATGACTGCTCCTTACAGCAACTCTAACCACAATGGAATGATAATTATTTGTTCCGGCAAAATCAACAGCAGGCTTTAAACAAGAGGCTACCAACCCAACCAAAAGAAAATATGAAATGATTATGCAAATTCCCGGCAGAATCACAACGTATGAGTTTGATGTTTAGATTTAATTAAAAACTGTCTCTCTGCAGCATGTCTCGATCTGGAGTCTTATGGCGTTAGTATGATTTATTAGGCAAGCTAAGCATTATGGGTATGTATTTATTTGTTTTTGCTTCTGCTATCTTTGATATTATATTTTACCAATTTTAACAGCAATTGTTTTGATTGTTTATTTATTTATTTAATCCCTGACACATGCTTTTATTACATTGGTAAATATAAAGCATAATACACAATTTAACCATTGCACAAATGTCTTCCTGTTTTGTAACATAAAGTCATCAAATAGAAATGAAATGAAACATAAAACAAAATCTTATTTCTTAAATGTATACCAGTGCTCAAAGATTGCACCTTTAATTGTATGCTAGTGCTCCAATTCGTTTCGACCTGTGACCAATGAGGAACCCGTAACACCTTTCATCCGTCTCCTCTCAGAGACCTTCAAGTTGAACCCTGGGCCTCATCCCAATCGCTTGTTGATCTTAATCCGTGTGGATTTATTGATGAGAGATGTTCCATCTTGACAAGTCCTCTCAGGGTCTTTGTGTACAATTAGGGGGTTTCTCTCTTCTCTGACACAATGGCTACCTAGGTGAGAAATCAGAAATGGTGTGTCGATGTGTGTAGTGTAAAGGAGGAGGAAGGGAAGGAGGTGGAGGAGGGGGGAGAGTGGGAAGGTGTGGCACGGAACAAAAGGACATCAGCCACTAATGAAAGTTTTTGCTAAAGAGCATCGCAGAGCGCCTTTGGCCTGGCTCGCTCTCAATTCCCTCCATCGCTCCCTTCTCTTCTCGGCTTGATTTAAGAGTTACTCTCCTAGCTGTGACAGTAGGGTATTTCTATCACACAGATTATAACTCAGTGTCATTATTCAACTCCAATAGCTCTGCTGGCCCCAACTGCATTTAGCCCAAACGTAATATCCTTCATGCATACATTATCCATCTTGCTTATTATCCCGAATCATTTCAGAATTAAATTCCAGGCCTCCAATATGGGTACAGTGGAGTCGACTGCCTTATAGTGTAGTCAAAGGTTAACATAGCAATCAAAGTAACCCTTGCGATGTAGCCAGACACTTTAATATTCACAAAGCTGATAATGGGGCGAGGACATCATATTTTCTCCCTTTGCCCTGATTACCCCAAAGGCAACACATGATGCAAATGGAAAAAATGCCTTGGGAAGAGGAGGGAGAGGAGATATCAGAATAACGTAATAGATAGATATTGGATATGGGGCTCAACGGATGGCCTAAAGGTGACAGAGTGGTATTGATAGGTCAAAAGTGAGATTTGTAATGTGTTCTATAGTGTGGTTGTTTTTCAAATCAGGGATGTAAAATATTTTTTTTTGTCATACAGATACTGTATGTGCTGAACAGAAAAGGTTACACACAAAATGTCTTAGCGCTCACTTTTCACAAAGCATATATAACACTATTCAAGTTCATAGTACTATTCATGTTTTTCTATAATTCCCACTAATTCCACTTGAAAACTGTACCTTATTCCTACTAGCCAACAACCCAGATCTCCCAGGTAATCCCAAGGTGGTGGCGGGAAGGTGAACCATAACATATGACTACTGGCTATCGCTGGTTTACTTTGGAATTAAGACAACAGCGCTTTCAAAAGATTTGACTTTGCAAAGAGTTGGTGTCGCATGCATGTTACAGGCTGTTATGCATCAATCTATCAGAGGCCCTCATCAGTATTCAGATTGGCACCGTAGGCAAGGGGAACTTTAGGGAGACACGGCCTCATTCATGACCTTTTCAATGCAACATGGACACTTGAACTTACAACAAATCCATCTCATGAATTGGTTTGATGTGTAATTCTGAACTTGTCCACCATAGATGAGATCCCCACCCCCCACCCACCCAAGGACACTGTAATGCATGTAGATTCACTTTGTCAAATTATCAAGTTTTGTTCTGTTTGTGTCAAGGAAATGCTCTCGTAGATGTTTGAATAAAAACAGAACAGGTCGTCTGAACGTGTTTGTTTTAGTGCATAGCTTCCATTTGGGTTAGTATAGCTTTAGGAAAAAATAGGATGTTTAAATCTGATGAATGAATTATACTTTTTGCGTAATATAAAATGACTAGCTATCTTCAATTTGAAAACACCATTTTCCAGTCCAGCAATCAAATCACATTTTGTATTTCCATTGTATTGTCAATTACATAATGCAAACACTGATACACTCTGGATATGACCATTACTACATTAAATAAAAAAACACAACCACACACATGCACAAACATAAACACACACACACACACACACACACACACACACACTCACTACCACGTTTCTGCTGTGCTCCAGTGTGTCCCACTGCCGGCTGCTGCTCCGTCATGCGTCTAAACACCGCTCTGCTTAATTACTCACACCATTAGTTTATAGCTTTTATATATTTGTTGCCTATTAGCTCCAGTCACAGTTAAAGTCCATCCAGCGGATATCTTAATTACTGCAATCAGTGAATACACTCAGGGCACCGGCAGGAGCCAGGAAGCTAGATGATAAAAGGCCAACATGCACATGGCTGTGACACCACAATGTAGTGATGCCATAAAGCCATAAAATGGCCAGGGAATATGGTGTGTTTGTTATGATGGGGTGATAATGCTATTAAAATGTTGAGCTGCTGCGGAGACAAAGACACACTTGATTAACTTGACTGTCCTGTAGATCACGGGGGTATGCTTTAGCTATAAGAAAGCTGGAGGAGGTTGTTCCCATTGGATTTGAATTCTCATGCAATGGCAATAACACTTTTTGAGCAGACCTCTCATTTGAACAACAGGATAGGCTAGCTGCTCTATCTAGGGTTTGGATTGGGTTGGGGGGGGGGTTCATAAAACAGATGAGTGAGTGATGATGAACATGGAGGAGAGACGTATGGAGATAGATGGACTGGAAAGACAGGAGTTAAGGTGAGACGGTACAGTAGTCTAGTGCACTGGAAACGCATGGCCCAGGCCTACATGCTTGTTTACTCATTTACAGTTTGCTCACGAAGGCCTATCAGTCTGACCCGACAGCTACGACTTTGAACCAATACATCTAAAGGAAGGAGGGAAAAAGGGGAGTGTATGTTCTCTCGCTCTTTCGTAGTGTAAACCTCTACGTGGTTTGTCGACAGCAAAATGACTGCTGCCTGGCCGTGGCCACCCCATGCTGTGACCTCCCTGTACCTGTTTGATGTTATCTGCCGTTGAGGAGCTGCGCTACAGTCTCTTTCCCTCGTTAAGTGGATTGTCCGGCTTCTCTTAGTGTTGATCAGCAGAATGCTAATATGCTACCGTACTCACCACCCACCTCCCACCACAGGCAGAATTAGATTGCCAAGGATGCAGGAGGAGAGAAGAATTGGGTCACTTAGAGGAAGAGTCATGGACTTAAATACTCTTGCAGGGGGCAATAAACACATATAGAAAGCACATGCGCATACGTGCACACACCAAGATACACTTTAGTAGCCTACAATATGGCATCCTAGGGTCACAATAAATATATTTATCTACAAGCAGAAACTTTCTATGTGTCTATCATCATTAATTCAATTCATTCTAACAAATTACCAAACCCAATCTCAGACTTGGATAATACTGGGGGCCCCTTCGGTCTCCACAGAGTTAGATAAAGCTGCTTTTAGTTATGGGTCCTTTTTGTTGAACAACCTCCAGAGCTCTCTGAAATTAGATGTTCTGGTCCCCATTGGTCAGTTCCGAGTGACGATCAAAGACCTCTATGTTGAGAAATGTGTCTTGTTTTTTCCTAAGCGTCCTTGAGTGGCCCAGCCAGAGCCCGGACTTGAACCCGTCTCTGGAGAGACGTAAAAATAGCTGTGCAGCGACGCTCCCCATCCAACCTGACAGAGCTTGAGAGGCTCTGCAGAGAAGAATACAGGTTTGCGTAGCTTGAACGTCATACCCAAGAAGACTCGAGGCTGTAATCGCTGCCAAAGGTGGTTCAACAAAGTACTGAGTAAAGGGTCTGATCACTTGTGTTAATGTAACATTTCATTTTTTCTATAAACCTGTTTTTGCTTTGTCATTATAGGGTATTGTGTGTAGATTGATGAGGGGGAATTATTTTTTCCATCAATTTTATTACAAGCCTGTAACATAACAAAATATGGAAAAAGTCAAGTTTTTTATTTATCCTTTATTTAACTAGGCAAGTCAGTTAAGAACAAATTCTTATTTTCAATGACAGCCTAGGAACAGTGGGTTAACTGACTGTTCAGTGGCAGAATGACAGATTTGTACCTTGTCAGCATGGGGGTTTGAACTTGCAACCTTCCGGTTACTCATCTAACGCTCTAACCACTAGGCTACCCTAGTGGTTACTTTCCAAATGCACTGTAAATATTCAAATCCCTTGACTTTTTCCACATTTTGTTGCGTTACAGACAGAATTTTAAATGGATAAAATTGTGATTTTGTGTCACTGGCCTACAAAGTGGAATAATATTTTTAGACATTTTTACAAATTAATTAAACATGAAAAGCTGAAATGTTTTGAATCAATAATGCCCAACCCCTTTGTTATGGCACGCCTAATTAAGTTCAAGAGTACAATTATGCGTAAAAAGTCACATAATAAGTTGGATTCACTCTCTGTGCAATAATAGTGTTTAACATGATTTTTTGATGACTACCTCATCTCTGTACCCCACACATATAGTTAGTTATCTGTGAGGTCCCTCAGTCAAGCAGTGAATTTCAAACACAGATTCAATGAGGGAGGTTTTCCAATGTCTCGCAAAGAAGGAAACCTATTGGTAGATTGGGGGGAAAAAAGCATGGAGGAGCTATTAATTACACTTTGGATGGGGTATCACTACACCCAGTAACTAGAAAGACACAGGTGTCTTCTTAACTCAGTTGCTGGAGAGGAAGGAAACCGTTGGCTTTAAAGAGTTACAGAGTTTAATGCTGTGATAGGAGAAAACTGAGGATGGATCAACAACATTGTCGTTACTCCACAATACTAACCTAAATTACAGAGTGAAAATAAGGAAGCCTGTACAGAATAGAAAAATTCCAAACCATTCATACTGTTTGCAATAAGGCACTAAAGTAAAGCTGCAAAAAAAACTGGCAAAGAAATTCACTTTATGTCCTGAAAAAGTGTTGTGTTTGGGGGCAAATTCAACACAACACATCACTGAGTACCACTTTTCATGTTATGGGTATGCTTGTCATCGGCAAGGAACAGGGAGTGTTTTAGGATAAAAAGAAAAGAAATAGAGCTAAGCACAGGCAAAATCCTAGAGGAAAACCTGGTTCAGTCTGCTTTCCAATCGACACTGGGAGACAAATTTACCTTTTAGCAGGACAATAACCTAAATCTATGGCAAGACTTGAAAATGGCTGTGGCATTCTCTCAAACAGCTTCATGAGGTCACCAGGAATGCATTTCAATTAACCCGTTTGAACTAATAGTTTGTGTTGTGACAAGGTAGGATTGGTATAGAGAAGATAGCCCTATTTGGTAAAAGACCAAGTCCATATTATGGCAAGAACAGCTCAAATAATCAAAGAGAAACAACAGTCCATCATTACTTTAAGACATGAAGGTCAGCCAATGCGGAACATTTCAAGAACTTTTAGTTTCTTTAACTGCAGTCGCAAAAACCATAAAACGCTATGATGAAACTGGCTCTCATGAGGACCGCCACAGGAAAAGAAGACCCAGAGTTACCTGCCCAAATAAATGCTTCACGGAGTTCAAGTAACAGACACATCTCAACATTAACTGTTCAGAGGAGACTGCATGAATCAGGCTTTCATGGTTGAATTTCTGCAAAGAAGCCACTCCTAAAAGACACCAATAAGAAGAAAAGTCCAAATTTGAGATTTTTGGTTCCAACCGTAGTGTCTTGTGAGACGCTGAGTAGGTGAACGGATGATCTCTGCATATGTGGTTCCCACCGTGAAGCATGGAGGAGGAGGTGTGATGGTGTGGAGGTGCTTTGCTGGAGACACTGTCAGTGCTTTATTTAGAATTCAAGGCACACTTAACCAGCATGGCTACCACAGTATTCTGCAGCGCTACGCCATCCCTTCTGGTTTGCGCTGAGTGGGACTATAATTTGTGTAAGGGCTATTTGACCAAGAAGGAGAATGATGGAGTGCTGCATCAGATGACCTGGCCTCCACAATCACCCGACCTCATGCACAATGCCAAGCGTCGGCTGGAGTGGTGTAAAGCTCGCCGCCATTGGACTCCGGAGCAGTGGAAACATTCTCTGGAGTGATGATTCACGCTTCACCATCTGGAAGTCCTACAGACTGATCTGGGTTTGGCGAATGCCAGGAGAACACTACCTGCCCCAATGCATAGTGCCAACTGTAAAGTTTGATGGTGAAGGAATAATGGTCTGGGGCTGTTTTTCATGGTTCGGGCTAGGCCCCTTAGTTCCAGTTTAGGGAAATCTTAACGCTACAGCATACAATGACATTCAAAACAATTCTGTGCTTCCAACTTTGTGGCAGCAGTTTGGGGAATGCCCTTTCCTGTTTCAGCATGACAATGCCACCGTGCACAAAGTGAGGTCCACACAGAAATGGTTTGTCGAGATCGGTGTGGAAGAACTTGACTGGCTTGCACATAGTCCTGACCTCAACCACATCGAACACCTTTGGGAGGAAGTGGAAAGCCGACTGCGAGCCAGGCCTAATCACCCAACATCAGTGCCAGACCTCACTAATACTCTTGTGACTGAATGGAAGCAAGTTCCCACAGCAATGTTCCAACATCTAGTGAAAAGCTTTCCCAGAAAAGTGGAGACCAACGTTTCCATTGCTCCAGAGTCCAATGGCGGTGAGCTTTACACCACTCCTGCCGAAGCTTGGCATTTCGTATAGTGAACTTAGGCTTGTGTGCGGCTGCTCGTCCATGGAAACCTATTTCATGAAGATCCTAACGAACAATACTTTGCTGATGTTGCTTCCAGAGCCAGTTTGGAACTCAATAGTTAGTGTAGCAACCGAGGACAGACAATTTTTGTGCACTACGCGCTTCAGCGCTCTGGGGTCCCTTTCTGTGAGCTTTTGTGGCCTACCACTTCTCGGCTTAGTCGTTGTTGCTCCTAGATGTTTCCACTTCACAATAACAGCACTTACAGTTGACCAGAGCAGCTCTAGCAGGACAGAAATTTGACGAACTGACTTGTTGAAAAGGTGGCATCCTATGACGGTGCCACATTGAAAGTCACTGAGTTCTTCAGTAAGGCCATTCTACTGCCAATGTTTGTCTATGGCGATTAGATGGCTGTGTGCTCGATTTTATACACCTGTCAGCAACAGGTGTGGCTGAAATAGCCGAATCCACTCATTTGACGCGGTGTCCACATACTTTTGTATATCTAGTGTGTGTTTGCCAGCAACTGCTCATCTGAAAGTGATTGGAGGGTCAGTGAGAGGGTCAGGATGCTAACAGGATGCTGAAGCTTGGACATTTTCCGTCACGTCTTTTAGCGTGGGTGTCCTGACTCCTGACATCCTGGACAGGTGCAAAATCATTGTCTAGCACAGTCACTATTGGCTCAATGACTCAATGACCACTGAGCTCTTTTAGACAGGCACTTGACTGGCCCGCCCACCTGGTTCCTCCCATTCCTAACCCTGCTCATGTCTGCTATCAAACAATGACACGTGTGCCATCAGTCACCGGGCTGGGCACTATCTTCTCCAGTCACAATGGGGAGACTCACACTAAAAGTCACCCACACGCTGAAAGGGGGGAATAAAAAATGAGAACTTAATAGAGGGACCAGACAATGCCTGAAAAGAAAGAGTGAAATCATTTCAATGCAAATGAGACGGAGCAATTAACATGTATGACAGAAATGTTAGACTAGCGAAATACTGAGAAAGAAAGACAGAATGAAAGAAATAGAGAGAGAGAGAGAGAGAGAGAGATTGAGTCATCTCTCCTTTCACTACGGAGCAGTATCAGAACTACTGTAAAAGCTGCTTTCGTTTTAGGACAGGTCCACAGCACAATTAATTCTACAATATGCAATCATTTCACTCAAGCTCATCCCAAATGGCCTGCTACCTAAAGCACACAAACATTTATTTTATGAGTTTTAGGAAAATACATGCAAAAAAATTAATTGGTTGAAATTGTGCAATTATGGGCCTCTAAAATAAGATAATTTCTAATTAGCTTCCCAGCTACTATTAGCATAATTTAAATATACTAAAAACAGGCTCTGCATTCTAAATGACCATTATGAATGTGCGTAATTAATTAGGGATCATATGAGTGCATTGAAGATTAAGAGGAGGACCAGAAATGCCTAAAAATATCAAGCAACTCAATCCCACATCATGAACATATTTGTCCTGTACTGTATCGACTGCCAAGTAGGACTGTTATAAGAACACCATGTCAAGAGAAGAAGACTATTCACTGACAACTCCATGTGTCATCATTTCTCTTCAGGTGATAGTTAATAACGAGCTATCTTAATTCGTGTCCATCATACAGAGCATTAGATGAACCAAGGTCAGAATAATGAACTTGATATTAACAGACTTGAAGTGCGGGATGTGCATCTGTTTGACAGTGAAATGTTATATAGTGTGGCCTATAGTCAAATAAAGCAAAGAAAAAACAAGCCCAATTCTCATCGAAAACACTGACACAGATTTCTGAACTAACGAACTAAGAGACCACAAATACAGCTGAAAAGAACAAGCAGAATCTGGCCTCCAGTGATAAACGGCATGTAGCCAGCTCTAGGAGCAGGACTAGTGTGTGTCCACAGGGACGAGTGTAGCGGCTGGGAGGAAGCACCATGATGTATGAGGGGCTATATGGAGGAGGTAGAGTGAAAACTGTTTCATTTCCAACCCTTCACACATTTCCAACCCTTCCAACCCTGACTGGCCTGACAGCCTGGCTATGACCAAGGCCCTGAATGTAAGCTGTCGTGTGTGTATGTTCGACTCAACAGATTTCACACATGATACAGTTTGACATTTTACTGTATCTACGTGTTCCTGGTGTTTTTCTGTAGCCAATGTATCAAAATAGAGATTGGCGTGTATCTCTGTTTTCACGTCGGGCGACAACAGGAATAGTCATCCAACAAAAAGAAAGTCAAATGAAAACATAAAAAAAAGAAACGAGGGTGAGATTAGAACACATAGAAAAAGAGAAAAGGGCAGATAGAGAGAAATAGAGAGAGGGAGAATAAGGTTTGGGAATGTGTGTGGAGGTGGTACATGATGTTGTTAGAACTTGGCAGCCATGTTGAGTCAGACAAGTGGTCAGTGTTCAGCCAGCAGCCTTAACATTCTACGTACAGACCTGGCCCTCTCTGTAAATGGAAGTGTGCTCCAGTTAATTGGCTGACCCCTGGGGCCAGGCTACTGATGCTCCTTCTGGGACATTAATATTGCATGAACCCTTCAAAGCTGAACTGTCACCTTGTCACCCTGTCACCCTGCATGTGCCACCCTCCCACCAGCCAGCCCGGCCCATGTTCAAACATTCCACCCCTCACAGTTGGAGTCGAAGGGAAGGAAAACTAGAGGAATAGGCATTAAAACATATACACACATACTATGCATACATATACAGACACTGACATGCATGCATGCAGACATGCTTGTGCGCCAAACACACACACACACACACACACATATACACACATATACACACACAGATCCTCACATCTCAAAACATATATAGGAGCCCATCTAGAAACTGTCAACTGGACTCCAGACAAAGCTCTTGAAAGCTAGAAAGAGAGGGTCTTAATGCACAAATGAATGTAGTGGATATGGTAAAGCCAAAGCCAAATAGAAAGTCAAATATCTTGGGGGCACCCATCCATTTGAACCATAAAACATACTATTCAGGGCCATTTTGTTTATCTTAGGTGCTGGCTATCCTGGTGTCCATAAATTCCTTCTCTATCCTGTTCTGTGAGTGTTTCATGGTTGATGATCTTAGATTTATTTCCAAACATACTGCTGTGAAATGTACTGTCCACTCAGAGCGCCAAGCTGTTTTTCTGGGAATTACTCTCTGTTAAGAAGAGTTATGTACAGTCAGCGTTTTATGCCCTGCATCTTGGAAACAAAGCATTTCCCTCATATTTCAAAGGGAGTTTCCAAATCCACTGATCAATCTCAGCCCTGACTCACACATTTGCTCTAGTAAGAAAAGGAGCTGTTTAACCAATGTCCTATTTGATTGAGGTCTTTCTTTTCCAGAAGTGTTTTCGTTTAAACCTTTAGATGGGGAATTCTGTTCATAAAATTCTTTCTATAATAACAGACCAACAAATAATTACCTAAGCCAAATAATTAAGCAATATAACAACAAAATAATTACCTAAGCCACACAATTAAGCAATATAACAACACAGATGTAAATATTGGAAGTACTTTGAGAGTAATTACCACACACACACATCCACGCACACACTGTTCCCTTTCCACCTCACATCTGACCTTTGGTATTTTGTGGGGAAAGGGCAGAGCCCACACATTAGGGTCGGACGCCCATGGTGCTGTTTTCTCATGGCCCCGGGGACATGATGCTGCATGGTAGAGTAGGGTAGGAGCAGGGCATATGTCTCCTAACAGCAGGTGACAGATACAGGTGTCACTTTCCTCTGTTTACTCCCCTATGTCCAGGGGCTCCTTCAGTGCATTCAGCCCTCTGCACTGAACTGTCTAACCTCAACCCTCTAGCTGTATCTCTATCTTTCCTTCTCTATCCATTGCGGTTTTTCTCTTAGTCTTCTTTCTGTATTTCTCTTCATCTTTCCCCTCTTCTATCTTTTGCTCTTTCTCTGGCCCCTGTCTTTATTCCCATTTATATATTTATTTTCACTCCTTCTCCCTCCTACCTCTTTCTCTCTGTCTCCCGCCACCCCTCCCTACCCCTCTCTCTCTCTCTCTCTCGGTGGTGGCGATGGCAGGGCCCATGCTAATCACTGGTGACACATCATTGAGGGGAGCGGGCTGTTTGCTGTCAGCAGTGTTTTTGGTTCATAATTATTTCACGAGTGTCACGTCAGTGTCAGCCTCTCGGCTAACAGAGAGACAGGCGAGCCCACGGAGGGGGGAGGGGGGGCTGGCAGGGGAACCGAGCCTGTCACTAAACCTCACTGTTAGCCACTTCCTGCCAAGAACCGCCAGTCCGCCAGCGATGCTAGACGCTCTTTCACTCTGCGCTATGGCAACAAAACAGGGCCAGTCGTACAGGGTCGAGTGGGGTTGTCCATGGGACACCTTTTCTGATTTATAACCAACAGATGTGGAAAATTACTATGTTGTTGGGGTGCGTGTTGATTAATATTTCATATTTTGCACTTTTGTTAATCCCATTGTGTAACTCTGTGTTGTTGTTTGTGTCACACTGCTTTGCTTTATCTTGGCCAGGTCGCAGTCTCAACCTGGTTAAATATATATATATTATTTTGGGCGGATTTTGGGGGATGGGGGGGAAACATCTAACTTCCACAATTCTACACATGGGGCAAAGAGAAACATGTTCAGTTTTATAGCTAATCTCATGCTATTCAACACATTTTGTGCCATGAGACTGAGAGGAATTGTAGCTTTTCAAACACATTTCCTGCAATTCTTCACATAATGCCATGGAGAAACATTTGCAGTTTTATAGATAATCTTATGCTATTCTACACATTTTGCAATGAGGCTGAGAGAATTCTGCATTTTCTTTCCCAATTTCCTGCTATTTTACACATTTTGCAATGAGGCTCAGAGAAAATGTTTCAGTTTTACAGCTCATTTCCTGTAATGAAATGTGTTTTTTTGCCATGCTTGTTACGTGTTCGTATGCTATCTGGGAAGGGTGGCAACCCCCAGGTGGCTGCGGAGGTGTGGTACGCCATTGATAGGAATGCACAAACATGCACGGACGCAAGCACACACAATAAATCGTCTTCTGCTAACATGGATATATATTGGAAGGTTATAATGTGTTGTACAGTTATGCTGTAGTGTATATTAAAATCTCTAAGGATTCAAAAAAAAACTGTATAACACTGAAACATTTAGAAAAAAGCAGCCTAGTACGGTATGTACGGTATCTGGCTGAAAAAGCCCATGAAAATATCTCCATGTCCACACAACCCTCGTCTTTCTACACTACGGAATATTTAACCATAGAGATATATCTAACGATTTGTCTATTTGAACAGATAATAAGCTGCCAGAACATAAAGGAGTTGAGAGGGAAAATCAATCCCTTTGACTAGACAACTGCAATACTGAGTCTGACCCTGTTATCTCCCCAAGTAAGATCACTGAAACCACTGGCAGAGACATTATCCTTTATTCAATAGTAATTGTCAAAACTGCAACACATTTTGCATGGCTCAGGTTGAAAGAAAAATCTCCCTCGGGCTTCTACCATTTCCCAGACAGAAACAGAGCAAAGATCTTCTCCTATATTTGATCTCCTCCAAAGTTCATTACCTATAGAGACGGCGAAATGTCCCTCACCTGTCGAGATCTATTCTAAACAGCCTTCACCATCCATGGCAGAGCCTTTGAATACACTAGAATAGCACGCTTTGTGATGGGAGGTTAAATAGCAGGCATTGTGAGAGAACAGAAGGAAATAAACATTGGTGGTGGTTGGTGGTTGGTGAGGGACAAAGCATCAGAAAGTGAATACAGAGGAATGGAGCAACAACAAAGGGCTGGTAACTGGATTTGGTCCCTTTTTTTCCTTTGCATTTCTGGTGTCAGAGGCGTCTGCGCTGAGAGGAAGGGAAGCAATCAATGATTTAAACAATAATGCCGCTCTCTGTATTCCCCGTCACACTCCCGCCCGCTCGCTGCTTCGAGGACTGTCACACACTGTCTCCGTGCCGACAGCTTATCTTGCGCATGCTGCTACTCCATCTTGTAGCTGTCCGTGGGTGCCCTCGCAGCTTCCATGTGCTCTTCCTTTCTTTCTTTTTCTCTCTCTCTCGCTCTCTCAGAGACTCTGTTACCAGCACCATGCCTTCACTCCTAGTTAATACACTGTATCCTACTCGAACTCCTTCTTCCTCTCTATCTCTCTATTCCAGAAGAACAACAGCGATATCCAATTGGCACTGCTGGCTGGCCCCAAGATTTTTCCCTGGATTATTTTTAGATTTTAGGAGTCTAAATTCTTTGACAGGGAAGAGCATTGTGGCATATACCCAACCACATGTCCTAAACCAATCAGGAGACACTGAAGAATTAACCCCAACCTCCCAATCATTTCCTAATGCCGTTCCACAGAATTTGGCTCACGCTTAAAGGTATCAGGTTAAATTAAGCCAACGTGACAAACAAAGTAAATCGGTCACGCCTTGTTTGCATGGACCAGACAGGAATTCAATAGAGGCAGCCATGTTTGTTTGGTGGGACTTCTAATCCCACTTCAACCGTGGCAACTCCAATGAAGTGCAAATGACGGAATGCACAGGAGTTGCAGTGACAAGATGCAGGCCGGTAAAGTTCAAAGGTCATCATAGTCCTCTTGTCTTTACCCTCTGCTTTGTGAAATGAAACTCTGACATCAATGTTTCAATAGTGACCGCGAGCTGGGCAGTAGGCTCTAAAGGAGGGACGTGAGCTGTCCAGTCCCCACGGTACCCGTAGAGCAGTAATCTCAGTGTCATCAGTCAGGACACTGGGACCGAGCTGGGGCATAAAGGGCAAGGGTCAGGGGTCAGGCCCACCTGCAGGGCATGGGCTGGCTTTAACCATCTCCCCACCACCTCCACCACAACCAATTCACCACCAGCTCCTCACCCCCCAGCCCCTACTCTCTCGGTGGTCTGATGGCTGTCAGCGCTGGGTCTCTAGCTGGGCGCAGAGCTCATTAAGCCTGTCGACTGGGACTGGGACTGCTACTGGGCTGGACAGCTGATAAAGAGTGCAGGCAGGGCTCATAGCCGAGGGGCTGTCACCTTGGCAGGCAGCTGTGGTGGTGGCTGCTGGCTGTGTTTGTCTCGCTGTTACATAGTGCTCAGTGGGAATAGTGGGGGACCATGGCACTGGGCCTAGTACACTCAGAGAGGAAAAGAGGTAGACATAGTCTCTCACATACTGACTTAGCTAGCATGCTCCAAAGAATATATGAGGAGAAATACATTTAGTAAAACAAAGACTTTACGATACAGTATTTTAGTTGGTGCCCCCCTGTCAATCAGAGGAAGGGGTGTACCTTCATAATGCAATGTATCAAAATCAAACTATCTGTCATCACAAATACAACACGAAAATAATTACTACAGATGTAGGATCTTAATTTGAGCCAGTTTGCTACAGCTGGAAAATAAACCTGCAGCAACAGGAAATTATAATTCATGGAGATTTTTGTAGGGTTTGATAGATTTTCGAAAGGGAAAATCAAGTCAGAAATTTCTTCAGTGGAAATGACAAACTCCGCAACCTTTTAAAGCAACAAACACACTACAAATTTTAAATAATTTCCAGGAGCACAACTCCTACTCAGGCTCAACCCTATGTGGTCTCTCTGTCTTTCCATATTAGCAAACCACCACCTCTTTCCCTGGGTCAAATCATGTTTACTTATTTGACCCTGCAGGTTCCCTCCTTAAAAATATGTGAACAATATATAAGAATACCTCCCTTCCTCCCTCCTCCTAAACCTCGGTCCACCCAGTGTCCACTCACTCCAGCCCCATTTGCCCGTGTTTGGAGAGAGGGGGGAAATGGAAATCAAACGGGTGTGCAGCGGCGAGCCCCCTCGTTGGCCAGGGTGACTAATATCCTGTGTGTCAACATCAAGGCTTCCTCCAAGCAGGGCCCTATCAGGAAGTCCATCTCCCTGGGGAACAATGGTGCTGACCTGATAAGAGACAAGGGCAGAGAAAAAGGCAGAGGGAGAGACAAAAGCAGAGGTACACTCTTTGAAAAAAAAGGGTTCCAAAAGGGTTCTTTGGATGTCCCCATAAAAACAATTGGGGTTCCAGGTAGTACCAAAAGGGTTCAAAAAATGAATATTCAAAGGATTGTCCTATGTGGACAGCCAATGAAACCTTTTATGTTCTAGATAGCACCTTTTTTTCTAGAGTGCAGAGTGAGAAACAGAGGGAAAGGTAGCGATAGAGACTGAGGCAGGGGCAGAGACAGAGAGAGCGGCAGAGACAGGGAGAGAGGCAGAGACAGAGAGAGGCAGAGTGAGGCAGAGACAGGGAGAGAGACAGAAAGAGAGAGAGAGAGACAGAGAGAGACAGAGACAGAGAGTGAGGCAGGGGCAGAGACAGAGAGAGCGGCAGAGACAGGGAGAGAGAGAGAGAGAGAGAGGCAGAGAGTGAGGCAGAGACAGGGAGAGAGACAGAGACAGAGAGAGGCAGAGACAGATAGAGAGAGAGAGAGAGTCAGAGAGTGAGGCAGAGACAGGGAGAGAGAGAGAGAGAGGCAGAGAGTGAGGCAGAGACAGGGAGAGAGACAGAAAGAGAGAGAGAGAGAGAGAGACAGAGACAGAGACAGAGAGTGAGGCAGGGGCAGAGACAGAGAGAGCGGCAGAGACAGGGAGAGAGTGAGGCAGAGACAGGGAGAGAGACAGAGACAGAGAGAGGCAGAGACAGATAGAGAGAGAGAGAGTCAGAGAGTGAGGCAGAGACAGGGAGAGAGAGAGAGAGAGAGAGGCAGAGAGTGAGGCAGAGACAGGGAGAGAGACAGAGACAGAGAGAGGCAGAGACAGAGAGAGAGAGAGAGAGAGAGGCAGAGACAGGGAGAGAGACAGAGAGAGAGGCAGAGACAGGGAGAGAGAGAGGCAGAGACAGGGAGAGAGAGAGGCAGAGACAGGGAGAGAGACAGAGAGAGAGGCAGAGAAAGGGAGAGAGACAGAGCGAGAGGCAGAGAAAGGGAGAGAGACAGAGAGAGAGGCAGAGACAGAGTGAGAGGCAGAGACAGAGAGAGGGGCAGAGACAGAGCGAGAGGCAGAGACAGAGAGAGGGGCAGAGACAGAGCGAGAGGCAGAGACAGAAGGAGAGGCAAAGACTGAAACCGAGACAGCGAGTGTTAGCGTTACCTTGGCTGGTCATAATCACATCCCCACTGTCAGAAGGGGGTAATAGGGGCCAATAGAGGCACTCACTTTAAGTGATATCTCCTGTCTGTCTGCCAATGGGCAGAGAGGAGCCTGTGTTTACACATTTTGTCAATGGTGGTCAGGTCCGTCCAGGGACATCCATGGTTAGTGCACAGGACTGTTTTGGGACTGGGCTTGATTAGGGATGTGCTCTGACAGCTTGTTATTATGTGTGGTGGTAGATATGATTCAATTGTCTTGATTTAAGGACTTTGATTTAGGATGAGCAACATACAGAGTGGATATCAATGGTTAGGCTTAGATACTGTATACGTTTAGTACTATAAAGGTTGTGGTCCCTAAGTGCTTTACAGACACCATCTTGGTTTATATAGCGTTATATCACTGTTACTAGACAAATGTTAGATTGTGTAACTAAAGTCAAGGTGATATTCTGATTTTTAGATTTGGTCAATGTGACATTACACATGAATGACAAATAAGATACAATTGCATCATTAAACAAATGACTTGTGAATAGAAAGAAAGATGCTAGCAAGGACAAACCATTCCACAGGACATCCATTCATCTTCTAAGATCAATTTTCCAAAGGGTGGCAGATCAGGAATAAAGGCAAAGCAGGGTTAATCTCTGGAAATTATATTGTTATTAATAATCATTTCTCAGATATCTAACGCCTGTGGAAGAGTAACTAAAACGTTAATTAAAACTGATGGGGAAGTCTGTCTTTTAGAGTAAAACATGTCCTCCATTGATTACATTTTGTGGTATAATGTATTTGTCTCAATGTATTCACTCCAAGTAGTACCTCTGTGTGGCGTAGTCGACTAAATGTATAATCATTTCTTAATAGCTGTTGTGACAATTAGGTTAGCAATAAAATACGTTTTCTAAATGTTTGAGTTTATTTTGAGAGCATAGACAGAACCAAACTGCATTTATTTGAAACCTCTCTAACAAGCAATTATTGTTAATTTGCCCTAAGAAAAAAAACGGTGAAACGATTTGCCGACTACACAATGTGAGAATATTCATGTCTTTGACTTTCCACACTTAGAAGTTAATTATTGTTATTACCATCACGGTTGAAATCACTCGACAAGGACATGTCAAGGCAGATAAAATCAGAGCAGAAACGAAAAAAAGCAAAGCATAAAATGTATTATAATCACCTTCAAAATGCTAATCAAATGTGTCCCATGTCTTTTCCCCATATGGTAATATTCAGTATTTCCCTCAAACAATAATGTTCCTTCCCCCTATACTGTAATAATGTGTTTAAAGGTGGTGTGATAATATTGATTTAGTCATACTACGACATCATTCCCTGTCAAAAACATGTCGTGGTGAACAATAGGATTTAGTTGAAAAAATACTCATCTTGACAGGATGTATTATTAGCCTGGTCGAGAGGGAAGAGAAGGAGGGCTACAGTATATATGCCCTGACTCACACAAAGACAGCATTTCACTTTGAGAGAGACATAAAGAGACATAAACTGGACATCATATTGAATCATCCTCCCAGTCAGGGGTGTCTCTGTAATGTGTTGGTGACCAATCTTTGTAGCTCGTGGTGGTAATTCACCCAGCCCTACAACCAACATAACAACCACCGTGGTGGGAAGATGTCCATGCATCAAATCATCACAGGGTCTACGGCCCAAATAGAACCCTATTCCCTACATAGTGCCGTAGTTTTGACCAGAGACCATGCTGAAACATGGACACTGTTGTAAAGGCTTCACACTACACTAACAGCACACAAAGCTCTCTGCTGAGAAATGGCTCTTTGATACTTTAGTATTTCATTAGGATCCCCAAAGCAGCAGCTACTTTTCCTGGGGTCCAAAAGATCTGGACCACAGGAGAGACAGGGAGGATATTTAAGCAATAAGGCCCGAGGAGGTGTGGTATATGGCCAATATACCATGGCTAAGGGCTGTTCATAAGCACGACGCAACGCGGAGTGCCTGGATACAACCCCTAGCCGTGGTATATTGGCCATACACCACAACCCCTGAGATGGCTTATTGCTATTATAAACTGGTTACCAACGTAAAGAGAACAGTAAAAGGTAATTTTTTTTTCTCCAGACAATCGGCGTTCAGGGCTCAACCCACCCAGTTTATAATGTACAATACCCACTTACACAAACCTCTTCAACATTACGTGTCGTTATCTTCTAATGTTTAGGGATATTGCTCACTTCCGCATGTAAAACATATTAGGACACATGTCAGAGCATGTAGATTTGGATACCTCCAAGGGGTTGTTTTGTTTAGCGACCTCAAGAGTAGGCTAATACGACAACAGGACAGTGCAATTTAAAACTTCTCTGGCAATTAATGTACAATGTGTAACACAATGATTCTCTCCACGTTTATATCAATGACCTTCTGTAGTGGCTGCAAGTGTGTGTCTATTTGAGAGAAGAGGTGCAGACAGAGGCTACCGTCAGTCATTTAATGGCATTGTCCTCGTGTCTCCTCTGTAAACACCCCTCCAAAATGGCAGCTGATAATCCAAATCCAATGTGACAGGAGGGGAGAGGGTTGTCTAGGCACATAAAGCTTTCAATTCTGCTTGGTTTATGTACACTTTAACTTTCAAATGTGAGGGCTCAGGGCTGGTCTGGGGCGTGTTGTGGTGGACTGGGCTTACAGAGGGGACAAAACCTTGTTGTCCGTGTTGCTTTTTTTAGCGAGGGAAAAACAGCACAATCTCGCGACTGGAAGATTCTCACAATGAGCCTTTTACACAAAATATAAATAAATTACGACAAGATATATGGTACATGAAGGAAGTTAATTCCTTAAACAAAGCGTGTTGATTCTGATTTACACCAAGGGCTGTTTCTTTAATAATTTACAGCCTCAGGAATTGATGACCCTATGCTGGGCGTGTTGCTAAATCTGTATTGCCAAATAATGAGATTTTAGCACATGAGCTTATAAATGATCTTCTGATTTGTCTCTGGCTGTTTGTCAGTTGCCTTGTGCTCCCGGTCATGGATGGCATTTTCCTGTGTGCTCCTAATGGCTGAGTTACACTTAGATAGATGAGTCTTGATGCCTTCTGGTTTCGTATGCTGGGGAGCGGGAGGGAGGGATATTGTCTATGGCTATGAAACATAACATCTGTATCATGCTAGCAGCTATACCCCAATCTGTGAATAATTGTGACCTTTCCAGATATCACTCTATGTCCAACGTCTTGCTTGAGGGAGCAGTTAAAGTCTTTTTTTAAAGCTGGAATCCTTCATGGTGAAACAGCCACGTCCATTTGCGATATTAAAACAACAAAGAAGTTACTGCAAACAACGAACACTGTTTTTTCTCTCTGACATCACTGCATGCATGATGAAACAGCAGAATATGTACTGCCATTTCTTTTACCACGATGTGCGACGCTCTTTACCTCTGCTTCATCAACAATACACAATTTAATTTTAATTTTAGTTTACTATGCAAGTCAGTTAAGAACAATTTCTTATTTTCAATGACTGCCTAGGAACAGTGGGTTAACTGCCTGTTCAGGGGCAGAACAACAGATTTGTACCTTGTCAGCTTGGGGATTCAAACTTGCAACCTTTCGATTACTAGTCCAATGCTCTAGCCACTAGGCTACCCTGCCCGGCTACCCTGCCCGGCTGCCCTGCCCGGCTGCCCTGCCCGGCTACCCTGCCCGGCTACCCTGCCCGGCTACCCTGCCCGGCTACCCTGCCCGGCTACCCTGCCCGGCTACCCTGCCCTCAACAAAACAATAACAACAGCGTGGGACAGACAGTGGCGCTGTTTCCGTTACTGAGGAATCTATCTTCAAACGATAATTACACACTGTCTCACAAATAGCCTTAGAATTGACAAAGACGTGATTATTTTCAGTGTGAGCTGCGAGCTGTATTTCTGTACATTCATGAGTGTTTGGGTCTAGCATCTGTTTTCAGCTTTGAAACATGCCTGTCTCTATCAATAGAGACTTGAGGAGAGCGAGAGAGAGAGAGAGCGAGCACATTCACAGACGGACAGCAGGTGGATGAGTGGCATGTGACATCAACTAGGCAGTAAAACGATCCTGTTTCACAGTCCTCCTTAGTGCTTCTGCCACTGAATCAGTAATGGACCCATAAAAGCTCTCTCGCTCTGTCTCCCATCACTCCTAAAGATGCATCCCTCATCCACACAGAGACAAACGTTGAAGGTGGTGAATGTCTCCACTCTGTATGGCAGTGCATGAGAAAACATAGTGCAAATAGATAGGAGCCAGACCTAATAGTTACCTAAAATAATGTTTATTCCCTTTCCACCAATTAATGGAGCGGAAAATGGGATAACAAGGGCTCTTGATTGGTGGGCCTCCTTTGCAATTACCACATTTCCTGGCCCTGTTTAAATTAAACAAGCCATTGATTTTATGTTGAATATTATTGTGCCGTATTCCTCAAGAGCGGTTTTGATGGAGCTCCAGAATGATAGGAGTTCCAAGCCCCCCTCCCGAAGCCCATCCTAATAAAAAGACAGGAAAAATAACCAACGCTCCCACCTAGGTGCCACATTCCCGACAGCAAGCAGACAAAGATTGCTCCACAAACGAGCCCTGCCCCCTGTTGGAGTATGACACACGCCAGGCCTGGCCTTTAGTTCCATTTGAAAGCCTCCGTATCAAGTAGTGTCTGCCAAGACTCAGAGAATCAGCTGGTGAGCCATTTTTAGAGCCCGATCCTGCTCAGTTCCCCAGAGCCTTTGATCATGTTGCACTGTCTTGCTGTGCTGCTGTCCTCACTCTTTCCTCTGTGTGTGTGTGTGTGTGTGTGTGTGTGTGTGTGTGTGTGTGTGTGTGTGTGTGTGTGTGTGTGTGTGTGTGTGTGTGTGTGTGTGTGTGTGTGTGTGTGTGTGTGTGTGCGTGCGTGCGTGCGTGCGTGCGTGCGTGCGTGCGTGCGTGCGTGCGTGCGTACGTGTGTGCATGTGTGTATGTGTGTGTGTGATCACTGGCAGTCCGACACAGCAGGACCTGGTGATCCGAGGTGAACGGGGTGTACAAAAGAAGAACAGCCCTTAATGTAATTTCTGTGGAGAAAGGTGCTCTCTCTCTCTGGCTTGTCCAGCTCCCATCCTGAGCTCCAGTTCCTTTAATGCAGCATGGCCTCTAAAGTGGACTATTACAGAAAGCAGGTGGTAGAAAGGAATAAAGGGGAGAGAAAATGAGTGAGTATAGACTTGCACCAAAACACTCATTAAATTCCTATTCCACCCTCCTCCTTCTCCACACACTCCTCTGGCATTGACGGGAAATACAGATTTTGACTCCAAGTCTAACACCGTTCTCTGTTTTTTGTATGTTGTTTACTTTGTTTTGTGTGTGTGTGTGTGTGTGTGCGTGTGTGCGTGTGTGCGTGTGTGTGTGTGTGTGTGTGTGTGTGTGTGTGTGTGTGTGTGTGTGTGTGTGTGTGTGTGTGTGTGTGTGTGTGTGTGTGTGTGTGTGTGTGTGACACAGGGAATTTAAGAGTGCAGAAAATACCAATTAACTTAGCAACTTTCAACACAAGTGTTTTCGGAAGGTAAGTGACAAAACTATGAAAAGACATCTCCAACACAGATGTGACATTTGCATTAATGACACAGTAGGGACAGTTCATTTATCTAGCACAGTTCCATGCTATAATCACAGACTCTGCAGTGTTTCCATGTGTCAGTATACTAATAATTAAGACAAGAAATTAAGTGTATATCATTGAGGCAGTGCTGTTGAATGGCACAATGGGCCTTAATTGCTCTACTCTGGGCAAAGAGTCATGATGGACTGTACTACCTAGTAATTACAACATCATTTGAAAGGTTGTGAGTTCAACTCATATTATAGTTGTTTGGTGTTATCTTAATAGTGAGTTTTAACTCTATTAGTCCCAAGACCCCAGCAAAAAACTACTTTTCATTTCCCTGACTTTCATTTATCTGCATGCATTTAGAATTCCCACAGCACAGGGAAAAAAATGTGTGTTTGTACATATTCATTCTGGCATGTACAAACTACTATTTATAAGTTAACCCAATGAGTCCCACCATAATGCCTCTGAGTTTTGGACTTCTAACCCCTTTTAAACATTGTGTATTTGAGGATTGGATTAATTCATGTCTTCTTCATCTGTAGATATCAACCATTGGTCTGTGTGATTAACAGGGGCTGAGCTAAATCCGAAGGGGCCCAGGGATATTTTTACGTTACAAAAATGTCTGTAGAGTCAGAAAGGTTTGAGCTACAAACTATTAAAAGCTATCTATGACAAGTCTGGATTAATTCATGTCTTCTTCATCTGTAGATAGTTTCCCACGGACACAGACATGTAACATGTGTTGCTCTATGATACTCACAAGCTCGACAAGAGTGAGAAGATAAGGGGTTCTTCTACATAGAAGATCATTGGAAATCCCAGGACACAGTGTCTATTTTAAAAAAAAATGTTTTTATTGAACCTTTATTTAACTAGGCAAGTCAGTTAAGAACAAATTCTTATTTACAATGACGGCCTACCAAAAGGCAAAAGACTTCCTACGGGGGCTGAGATTTAAGTAAATAAATAAATATAGGACACAACACACATCACGACAAGAGACAACACAAGACTACATAAAGAGGGACCTTTAGACAACAATATAGCATGGCAGCAACACATGACAACACAGCATGGTAGCAACACAACATGACAACAACATGGTAGCAACACAACATGGTAGCAGCACAAAACGTGCTCCAAACATTATTGGGCAGACAACAGCACAAAGGGCCAGAAGGTAGAGCCAACAAATAAGCACTGTAGGCGCTATCACAAACTCCACACAGTGATCACTGACTAGTTGAATATTCATTTCTATATTACCGAGTAGTTTAACTTAACTACAGTACTTCTGATCGCAACACCTCAGCAACACAGAATACATGTGTTTTGGAGTGTTAGGAAATTTGGAGCAAGTCCTGTGAAAGATTTGCTATCAAAGGCCCTATGAGTCAATACACACCAGACCATTTAGAAACATTAGAGGTTGAGCTGTGCTATTTGATTTTGAATTGAGAGAGACCTGGGACACAGACAGGCCTCTTCCTCCTTCCCTCTAGTCACACTCAAATAGACATCATTAGCAACACAACTAAGTGATAATGTGTATGCATGCAGCCCATATGCAGGGATACTACTGAACCCCCCTCCCACGTTTCCCACGTTAGGGAATTTACTGTCACAGATAGCCTTGGCACAGTGGCTGTGAAATGAGACGAGTCTTCACATAAATGAAATGTTCATTTGACACTGAAATATAAAGTAATTCAACAAAATAAGAGTTCAATTCACCATCGAAATACACTTTAAACACTGTATTGTACATCTACTTTACAGCACAGTCTAATAAGAATCTTTTTATGGAAGGTATGTGATATTATTTACAGTCATTTTTCACTCCTATTTGATGGACTTTACATGCAATTCAAAATCTTTCCAGCAGGTGGACAATATCTGAACGGTCCATAGACTGGAAAAGGCAGGCAAGACCAATGCAAGTGTTTTCCTACGTTTTTGACAACAACCCACAATAGATGATCAAAAAAATCTCTATGAGCAACATAGTATGGGTTGCACACTTAGAAAAGTCATTATGGTCACTAAGAACAATTTAAAGTCTTGCTACAAAATACAAAATAAAAAGTATATATTTTGGTTTAAATGCTTTCTTGGGAATGTGGGGGTATTTTGTGTCCCGGGCAAACTAGTTGTGGCTTTTCATACATTTAAAACTGGCCCTGACAGTTTCAACACCTTTTAATTTGTATTTAACACAGTAGGCTAATTCATTGCTTTGCATAAGCAGCTTGTTTTGAGAGTTCACCACGTATAGAACTTTGTCATTTCACTGCTACTGTAACGCGTGCGCTGTGCGTAATCATATCTTTGATTGGAAATAATATGCATTTTGATGTACCTTTTGTTTAGAAGTGGACTTCATTTCCACTGGTCTCTTATACAGCGAAGACGGAAGATAATTCATTCACTGTTCACAAAGCTCACTAAAACCCACCCTGGGGAAGACGGACGGAGAGAGGGGGCTGGGGAACTGCGAATGGGGGAAAGTGGAAAGGAGAGAATGTCAGTCATTGAGCAAACCCAGCGCTGAGAGGCAGCACTGCACCTAAAACACTGTTTGCGAGCGACACATCTACCTTAGATTCAATCTCTGCTTTTTCCTCGTTATTCCTAGACTCCACGCATATTCCCTCTCTCAGCGATACATGCAACTGATACCACTCTGAACACAAGAGCTGGCACAGCCTGCCTCGCTCCACAGCAACCTTGCAACGAGGTGTTAACTAGCCTACTTTCCTTTCCATGCGACTCCGTTATCTCCGGTGCTTTCGCCAGCCTGCAATTGAAAAGTTTCGGTTTTGAGGATAAACGAAATCTACGACCTTCAAAGGGATTGTTTATAACAACGTAAGTACTCCGAATGTTTAGACTGTGATTGCGTTGTGTTCTACTCTTTTGTTGTCGTCCAACTTTTAACGCACCACGAATCTGGCTGTAGGCTATCCGACTATTTTAAGCGTGAACTCGTGTATTAATTATCGTAGTACTTACTGATTGTGTGGTCGTCAACTCTGCCTCTTGAAATGTGAATCTTGTTTACAGTCATTGAGAATTGCACATCTTTTTTAAGACTAGCGTTTGGGGTTTTTATCATCAGCCCATGTGATGCATGCGTTAGGCTACCCTACTTTTTCCCCAAAAATGCTTTGCATTCTAACTTCTGAACCCGTTGGTTTGAATCATTAGGAGCGTTTCCACACGTTTCAAAGTCAGTGTAACTGTTAAACTTTACCTCTTGCTTTGGTCCTGAGTTGTAATTTTTACCTCATGTTTTGAACGTTGTTTTTATGCGGTCCTCTGTTCAAGTTAGGTCGGAAAAGGTATCATCACTTATGGAAAGGACAAATCACCTGACATATAACCTCCATATAGTCAACACCTATAGTTTTACTTTAAATCGAGGTAGGCCTATCAGTAGTTGAAAATTCGGAGTAGTTGTGTCCGCTACCTTAGTCAAGGCCTACAGTGGGGAACATGTCCAAGATGTTACAACATTGTTCCATCTAATGCGCGTGAACTACTTTTAGTCATCCAACGAATACCGTGGAGAAATATGACTCGTCACAGATTAAAAGTCAACGTTTTGATGTCTTTGTACAAAACCCCAATTAAGCTTCCGTGTAATAAGGTGATTATAACCATACTTGCCTTTGACTATTTTAAAAACACCCA
The DNA here is from genome assembly GCF_036934945.1 of Oncorhynchus masou masou. Classification (NCBI taxonomy): domain Eukaryota; kingdom Metazoa; phylum Chordata; class Actinopteri; order Salmoniformes; family Salmonidae; genus Oncorhynchus; species Oncorhynchus masou. The sequence continues at coordinate 22,596,194 of NC_088228.1, read as the reverse complement.
TTATCTACCGTAGCCTTTAATGCTTATTAAACTAAACAAAGCCATGCTTTAAGTTAATGACCGAACAGTGGCCCTACCACTGTCTGCACAGCACCATACACAATGAACACATCTCTCACCATTGTTTTGCTAAACCTTTGCTATTTGGAAAAGTAATATTTTAACATAATCTAAACCGTGTTAGTGAAGTATATTAGTTAAAAGATTAATTGAGCCTTTTCTCTAAACTTGGTAACATAATGTTTTTTTCACTCACTCACTCTCTCTCTCTCTCTCTCTCTCTCTCTCTCTCCCTGTGTTAGAAAAGAGAGAGAGAGAGAGAGAGAGAGACAGAGAGAGAGAGAGAGAGAGAGAGAGAGAGAGAGAGAGAGAGAGCAGGTAGCCTACGTGTTGACTAAGGTTCCGTTAAGCATCAATTATGTTCACTTTAATCATCGGAAATAAAAAATCCTGGAATCGAAAACTAGCGGAGAAGTATTCTGAGAGGGAGCCGAGAGAAAGAATAGGGAAACACCTGTTTACTACAGACCACTACAATTTACATCCTGCCCCAAATGACTGGCTACAAACTGGAAGGTTTCCGCTTAACCGACTAGTTGTAAACGAGTTGCTCCAAAGCGTAAGGCGTTTAGGTTAATTCACAGTTGATGAATACACAAAATATGATATCGATCAAGTGCAGCTCGCTCGCTAACGATAAGCGGTTGACGATGCGGCTTTTCTTCAAGAAAATAAACATAGAAATAATAGTTTTGGAAAGAAAGAAAACAACCTTTAACTTTCATGAGCAGTTTATAAAATATCAATCTAATTTGACTTAATAAAACGTTTTATAATTTTTCAATCATCTTATAATATAACGTTTTAGATATTATATAATAATTATAAAACGTTTTAAATAAAATGTAAGCTAAAACTGAACAAGGTTAGCAAGGTGCCTTGTGTCTTTCAACAGTAGCCGAGCCTATATTTTTCATCCGTGATCCTTTTAATCTAAAATGTTTGCTTTCAAAATATAATAAATTGTCTGTGTATGTTGACATGCCATATAATCTTTATAGCTGTTATAACGGAGGGATGCAATTGATCTTTTTTTTGTCAACTGGAAAGATTAGAGTCCTATGAGAGTCATATCCACCAGTCGACGCAGAGAAACGTTTCCATATTTTTATGACATTAATATTGGCCTAATTGATATAGTCTAAGTGTGTAGGCTATAATAGGCCATTTCGATTTTTGAAAACTTTAACATTCTTATTTCACAAACATGACGTTTAAAAAACGGTCATCATTAGTATTGCCTAATTTATTCCTATAGGCTTACTCACCCGTTTTATTTTCCACTAAAACACACTTTCATCGCTTTAGTTGATTTATCAGCATAGTTTATCAGCATAGTCTCACACTTTTTTCAAATTTCCAATTTTTCTATTAGCCTATGTTGAATTATGGACATCAAAAAGGAAGTGCTAGGCCTAACATGCTCTTTGACATGCGTTTAATTTTTTCGCAGTAGGCCTATTTCTGCGTCTGGTTATTTCTCTAATCATGGTAGGTTTTCAACAAGTAAAAAGTTAGGTTTTGGCATATGGTTTAGTATCTTAGGCTAATTGATACATCATCATTTAGATGGTACGCCTGTTATGTGATGAACCTCTAAATATCAATTTGTGTGCTCTGCAGACGAATAAGGATATTTTGGTTATTCTAAAATCATTGAGTAGCAGGTGAAATAGACACCTGATCTTTTCACAGCGCAATAATTTGTAGAGAAGAATGAGGTTAAGAAAAATATCTTTAACAAGTCCAGTTTTGAACCGATATTACACCTGTTGGGATTGTTATCCTTATTTTTAGGCTATTTAGTCCTTGTTGCTAAAGGACAATGTTATGTGAATTAATCAACTTCATGTACGCCTAGAATATAGATGAATTTTCCACTTAGCCTATTGAAATGATTGTCTACTCCGTCTTTGCTTTGCGTCTCTTCACTGTGGCCTGGGAAGAGTCAAGCAAAAAAATCAAAGTCGATTCGGAAGAAAAGTAACACATTATTTATTTGTTAGCGTTTCGATTTCCCCCCCAGTCCTTCTTTTCTGTCCCTTTCAGCAGCGATGTCAGCTGTTATTGCTTCCCATTGATCCTCTTGCAAAGTGAGAACTGAACTAAAATTAATGTCGAATCCAGAGCACGGATCAATAGCTAGAGTTATTTTAATCTGGATTTGAACGCTGTTTGGAATTAAAAAACCGGAGAGCAAGCAGGCGGAATGAAACACTTAGCAAATAGTAGAGCTTCTTATTCTCTGTGTGGTTCGAGAGCTGAACTATTGCGAAGGAAAGGAGAAAGAATCGAAGATTTACTCAAATTAGGCTACTCTTCATATTTGATCAATAGGGAATTATTAACGTCATGATATGCATTAAATATCGTAACTTGATATGCTACTGATCCTCCGTTTGGTCCAGACTTACACAAACCCAGATGACATAGATAGTAAATTAACTATGGATTACTCTATCGCATCGTCTTGATGACCCTTGGTCTATTAAATCCTATCGATATATAAGCTAGGCTACTAATTCCTCGTTCTTTATCAAAAGCAGAATGGCCCCCCCACCACATCCCCTCCATCACGTCCCTACTAAAGTTTATATTTTGTTTTGCTAATAAACACTTGACTGGATGCTAATTTGCCATGCAGATGGTGGCATGGTATGGTAATTGAAATAAACGGTAAATAACAAGTGTTTGAACATATGGGTTTAGGATCAATATCTCGCTCACGCACTCACGGTTTCACTGTATGCATCTTAGATTAGTTTTTGATATGCATTCATTATTTTGAATATTTGTAGGTTAGTCAATGCCTTGTGTGGAATGTTTAATCAAGGGAAGACGTTTCCCCTTCATTCATATTACAATATTCTGACCACTTCACTTCCCTCCGTCGTTTAGCTGATTCTGTTTCCTAATGATTTTTTTTGACAGTGCAAATATTACTTGAAATGCTGTTTCAAATAAGGTTGTCTGGTTTTCTTTGTTGTGCGCTCGGGCTATACAACCATGATGAGAACATTGTTGTGGCTAATTCGTTTCATATTGCGATATTCAATCTGAATAATCATACAATTTATCGCTTTTATTATTTCCTGTGTGTTTGCCTATATTGTTTTCAGTCATCCGTTACATGGCAATATTTGCATCGCGTTGCGACTAGCCTTAGTTTAGAAAATGTTCCCTTCATTTTTTGGGGGGTGATTTGATCAAAGTTTTGGTCAGTCTTGTGGATATAGCTATTTGCGTTTTATGTCTGTCAGGTACTTAACTTCAATATTCCTTTCTCTTTATTATTGT
>NC_088228.1:22575337-22590337 GCF_036934945.1 Oncorhynchus masou masou | reverse complement strand
GACAGTTGACTCTGACTGTCCCGAACAGACCCGGCCAGCCCATCCACCACACAGACAGTTGACTCTGACTGTCGCGAACAGACCCGACCAGCCCATCCACCACACAGACAGTTGACTCTGCCTGTCGCGAACAGACCCGGCCAGCCCATCCACCACACAGACAGTTGACTCTGCCTGTCTGTGTCACAACAGCAAATATTTGATGCCGCACTCCCTGTCTCAAGCGGCTAAAATCTATTAGACTTTTACCTATATGATTGGGTTTTTACCATTTTAAGTTTTGTCCCCTTTAGACTGAGTGGTTTTTAGGTGCCTATAAAATGACAAGGGATTGTTTTGGAAGTGAAACAGTGTAATTAGCTGCTCTGAAATGTGTCAACATCTTCTCCCTATGTGCAGTAGAATCACATGAAGATGAGGAGTGAAAAAACACCTCTTATGTTTCATAGTAATGTTTCATAGTAATAGTAATGTTTAATAGTAATGTTTCATAGTAATGTTTCATAGTAATGTTTCATAGTAATAGTAATGTTTCATAGTGATGTTTCAAATTAATGTTTCATAGTAATGTTTCATAGTAATGTTTCACAGTAATAGTAATGTTTCATAGTAATAGTAATGTTTCATAGTAATAGTAATGTTTCATAGTAGTGTTTCATAGTAATGCTTCATAGTAATGTTTCATAGCAATAGTAATGTTTCATTGTAATGTTTCATAGTAATAGTAATGTTTCATAGTAATAGTAATGTTTCATAGTAATAGTAATGTTTCTTAGTAATGTTTCATAGTAATACTAATATTTCATAGTAATAGTAATGTTTCATAGTAATGTTTCACCGTAAGAGTAATGTTTCATAGTAATGTTTCATAGTAATGTTTCATAGTAATAGTAATGTTTCATAGTAATATTTCATAGTAATGTTTCATAGTAATAGTAATGTTTCATAGTAATAGTAATGTTTCATGGTAATGTTTCATAGCAATGGTAATGTTTCATAGTAATAGTAATGTTTCATGGTAATAGTAATGTTTCATGGTAATGTTTCATAGCAATGGTAATGTTTCATAGTAATGTTTCATAGTAATAGTAATGTTTCATAGTAATATTTCATAGTAATGTTTCATAGTAATGGTAATGTTTCATAGTAATGTTTCATAGTAATGCTTTATAGTAATGTTTCATACCAATAGTAATGTTTCATTGTAATGTTTCATATTAATAGCAATGTTTCATAGTAATAGTAATGTTTCATAGCAATGTTTCATGGTAATGTTTCGTAGTAATGATTCATAGTAATGTTTCATAGTAATGTTTCATTGTAATGTTTCATATTAATGTTTCATAGTAATAGTACTATTTCATAGTAATGTTTAATAGTAATGTTTCACAGTAATAGTAATGTTTCATAGTAATAGTAATGTTTCATAGTAATAGTAATGTTTCATAGTAATGTTTCATAGCAATGGTAATGTTTCATAGTAATAGTAATGTTTCATAGTAATGTTTCATAGTAAGAGTAATGTTTCATAGTAATAGTAATGTCTCATAGTAATGTTTCACAGTAATAGTAATGTTTCATAGTAAGGTTTCATATTAATGTTTCATAGTAATAGTAATGTTTCATAGTAATAGTATTGTTTCATAGTAATAGTAATGTTTCATGGTAATGTTTCTTAGTAATGTTTCATAGTAATAGTAATATTTCATAGTAATAGTAATGTTTCATAGTAATGTTTCATAGTAATAGTAATGTTTCATAGTAATGTTTCATATTAATGTTTCATAGTAATAGTAATGTTTCATGGTAATATTTCATAGTAATAGTAATGTTTCATAGTAATGTTTCATATTAATCCTTCATAGTAATATTTCATAGAAATAAAAATGTTTCATAGTAATAGTAATGTTTCATGGTAATGTTTCATAGCAATGGTAATGTTTCATAGTAATGTTTCATAGTAATATTTCACAGTAATAATAATGTTTCATAGTAATGTTTCACAGTAATAGTAGTGTTTCATGGTAATGTTTCATAGTAATAGTAATGTTTCATAGTAATGTTTCATATTAATCCTTCATAGTAATGTTTCATAGTAATAGTAATATTTCATAGTAATAGTAATGTTTCATAGTAATAGTAATGTTTCATAGTAATGTTTCATATTAATGTTTCATAGTAATAGTACTGTTTCATGGTAATATTTCATAGTAATAAAAATGTTTCATAGTAATAGTAATGTTTCATGATCATGTTTCATAGCAATGGTAATGTTTCATAGTAATATTTCAGAGTAATAGTAATGTATCATAGTAATGTTTCATAGTAATAGTAATGTTTCATAGTAATGTTTCACAGTAATAGTAGTGTTTCATGGTAATGTTTCATAGCAATGGTAATGTTTCATAGTAAGGTTTCATAGTAATAGTAATGTTTCATAGTAATGTTTCACAGTAATAGTAGTGTTTCATGGTAATGTTTCATAGCAATGGTAATGTTTCATAGTAATGTTTCACAGTAATAGTCATGTCTCATAGTAATGTTTCATAATAATAGTAATGTTTCATTATAATAGTAATGTTTCATAGTAATGTTTCATAGTAATAGTAATGTTTCATAGTAATGTTTCATAGTAAGAGTAATGTTTCATAGTAATAGTAATGTCTCATAGTAATGTTTCACAGTAATAGTAATGTCTCATAGTAATGTTTCACAGTAATAGTAATGTTTCATAGTAATAGTATTGTTTCATGGTAATAGTAATGTTTCATAGTAATGTTTCATAGTAATAGTAATGTTTCTTAGTAATGGTTCATAGTAATAGTAATATTTCATAGTAATAGTAATGTTTCATAGTAAGGTTTCATATTAATGTTTCATAGTAATAGTAATGTTTCATAGTAATAGTATTGTTTCATAGTAATAGTAATGTTTCATGGTAATGTTTCTTAGTAATGTTTCATAGTAATAGTAATATTTCATAGTAATAGTAATGTTTCATAGTAATGTTTCAAAGTAATAGTAATGTTTCATAGTAATGTTTCATATTAATGTTTCATAGTAATAGTAATGTTTCATGGTAATGTTTCATAGCAATGGTAATGTTTCATAGTAATAGTAATGTTTCATGGTAATAGTAATGTTTCATGGTAATGTTTCATAGCAATGGTAATGTTTCATAGTAATGTTTCACAGTAATAGTAATGTCTCATAGTAATGTTTCATAATAATAGTAATGTTTCATAGTAATAGTAATGTTTCATAGTAATGTGTCATAGTAATAGTAATGTTTCATAGTAATGTTTCATAGTAATAGTAATGTTTCACAGTAATGTTTCATAGTAATAGTAGTGTTTCATAGTAATGTTTCATAGTAATAGTAATGTTTCATAGTAATGTTTCATTGTAATAGTATTGTTTATAGTAATATTTCATCGTAATGGTAATGTTTCATAGTAATGTTTCATAGTAATGGTAATGTTTCATAGTAATAATAATGTTTCATAGTAATGTTTCATAGTGATAGTAACGTTTCATAGTAATGTATCGTAGTGATGTTTCAGAATAATAGTAATATTTCATAGTAATATTTCATAGTGATGTTTTATAGTAATGTTTCATAGTAATGTTTCATAGTCATAGTGATGTTTCATAGTCATGTTTCATAGTCATGTTTCATAGTAATGTTTCATAGTAAGGTTTCATAGTAATGTTTCATAGCAATGTTTCATAGTAATAGTAATGTTTCATAGTAATAGTAATGTTTCGTAGTAATTTTTCATAGCAATGGTAATGTTTCATAGTAATGTTTCATAGTAATGTTTCATAGTAATAGTAATGTTTCATAGTAATGTTTCATAGTAATGTTTCATAGTAATGGTAATATTTCATAGTAATGTTTCATAGTCATGTTTCATAGTCATGTTTCATAGTCATGTTTCATAGTAATGTTTCATAGCAATGTTTCATATTAATAGTAATGTTTCATAGTAATAGTAATATTTCATAGTAATAGTAATGTTTCATAGTAATGTTTCATAGTAATAGTAATGTTTCATAGTAATGTTTCATATTAATGTTTCATAGTAATAGTACTGTTTCATGGTAATATTTCATAGTAATAAAAATGTTTCATAGTAATAGTAATGTTTCATGATAATGTTTCATAGCAATGGTAATGTTTCATAGTAATATTTCAGAGTAATAGTAATGTATCATAGTAATGTTTCATAGTAATAGTAATGTTTCATAGTAATGTTTCACAGTAATAGTAGTGTTTCATGGTAATGTTTCATAGCAATGGTAATGTTTCATAGTAAGGTTTCATAGTAATAGTAATGTTTCATAGTAATGTTTCACAGTAATAGTAGTGTTTCATGGTAATGTTTCATAGCAATGGTAATGTTTCATAGTAATGTTTCACAGTAATAGTCATGTCTCATAGTAATGTTTCATAATAATAGTAATGTTTCATTATAATAGTAATGTTTCATAGTAATGTTTCATAGTAATAGTAATGTTTCATAGTAATGTTTCATAGTAAGAGTAATGTTTCATAGTAATAGTAATGTCTCATAGTAATGTTTCACAGTAATAGTAATGTCTCATAGTAATGTTTCACAGTAATAGTAATGTTTCATAGTAATAGTATTGTTTCTTAGTAATGGTTCATAGTAATAGTAATATTTCATAGTAATAGTAATGTTTCATAGTAATGTTTCATAGTAATGTTTCACAGTAATAGTAATGTTTCATAGTAATAGTATTGTTTCATAGTAATAGTAATGTTTCATGGTAATGTTTCATAGTAATAGTAATGTTTCATAGTAATGTTTCACATTAATGTTTCATAGTAATAGTAATGTTTCATAGTAATAGTATTGTTTCATAGTAATAGTAATGTTTCATGGTAATGTTTCTTAGTAATGTTTCATAGTAATAGTAATATTTCATAGTAATAGTAATGTTTCATAGTAATGTTTCAAAGTAATAGTAATGTTTCATAGTAATGTTTCATATTAATGTTTCATAGTAATAGTAATGTTTCATGGTAATGTTTCATAGCAATGGTAATGTTTCATAGTAATAGTAATGTTTCATGGTAATAGTAATGTTTCATGGTAATGTTTCATAGCAATGGTAATGTTTCATAGTAATGTTTCACAGTAATAGTAATGTCTCATAGTAATGTTTCATAGTAATGTTTCATAGTAATGTTTCATAGTAATAGTAATGTTTCTTAGTAATGGTTCATAGTAATAGTAATATTTCATAGTAATAGTAATGTTTCATAGTAATGTTTCATAGTAATGTTTCACAGTAATAGTAATGTTTCATAGTAATAGTATTGTTTCATAGTAATAGTAATGTTTCATGGTAATGTTTCATAGTAATAGTAATGTTTCATAGTAAGGTTTCATATTAATGTTTCATAGTAATAGTAATGTTTCATAGTAATAGTATTGTTTCATAGTAATAGTAATGTTTCATGGTAATGTTTCTTAGTAATGTTTCATAGTAATAGTAATATTTCATAGTAATAGTAATGTTTCATAGTAATGTTTCAAAGTAATAGTAATGTTTCATAGTAATGTTTCATATTAATGTTTCATAGTAATAGTAATGTTTCATGGTAATGTTTCATAGCAATGGTAATGTTTCATAGTAATAGTAATGTTTCATGGTAATAGTAATGTTTCATGGTAATGTTTCATAGCAATGGTAATGTTTCATAGTAATGTTTCACAGTAATAGTAATGTCTCATAGTAATGTTTCATAATAATAGTAATGTTTCATAGTAATAGTAATGTTTCATAGTAATGTGTCATAGTAATAGTAATGTTTCATAGTAATGTTTCATAGTAATAGTAATGTTTCACAGTAATGTTTCATAGTAATAGTAGTGTTTCATAGTAATGTTTCATAGTAATAGTAATGTTTCATAGTAATGTTTCATTGTAATAGTATTGTTTATAGTAATATTTCATCGTAATGGTAATGTTTCATAGTAATGTTTCATAGTAATGGTAATGTTTCATAGTAATAATAATGTTTCATAGTAATGTTTCATAGTGATAGTAACGTTTCATAGTAATGTATCGTAGTGATGTTTCAGAATAATAGTAATATTTCATAGTAATATTTCATAGTGATGTTTTATAGTAATGTTTCATAGTAATGTTTCATAGTCATAGTGATGTTTCATAGTCATGTTTCATAGTCATGTTTCATAGTAATGTTTCATAGTAATAGTAATGTTTCATAGTAATGTTTCATAGTAATGTTTCATAGTAATGGTAATATTTCATAGTAATGTTTCATAGTCATGTTTCATAGTCATGCTTCATAGTCATGTTTCATAGTAATGTTTCATAGCAATGTTTCATATTAATAGTAATGTTTCATAGTAATAGTAATGTTTCATAGTAATAGTAATGTTTCATAGTAATTTTTCATAGCAATGGTAATGTTTCATAGTAATGTTTCATAGTAATAGTAATGCTTCATATTAATGTTTCACAGTAATAGTAATGTTTCATAGTAATGGTAATATTTCATAGTAATGTTTCATAGTAATGTTTCATAGTAATGGTAATGTTTCATAGTAATGTTTCATAGCAATGCTTCATAGTAATGTTTCATAGTAATAGTAATGTTTCATAGTAATGTTTCATATTAATGTTTCATAGTAATAGTAATGTTTCATAGTAATGTTTCATAGTAATAGTAATGTTTCATAGTAATGGTACTATTTCATAGTAATGTTTCATAGTAATGTTTCACAGTAATAGTAATGTTTCATAGTAATGTTTCATAGTAATAGTAATGTTTCATAGTAATAGTAATGTTTCATTATAATAGTAATGTTTCATAGTAATGTTTCATAGCAATGGTAATGTTTCATAGTAATACTAATGTTTCATAGTAATGTTTCATAGCAATAGTAATGTTTAAGAGTAATGTTTCATTGTAATGTTTCATAGTAATGTGTCATAGTAATAGTAATGTTTCATAGAAATGTTTCATAGTAATAGTAATGTTTCATCGTAATGTTTCATCGTAATGTTTCATAGTAATGTTTCATAGTCATAGTAATGTTTCATAGTCATGTTTCATAGTAATGTTTCATAGTCATAGTAATGTTTCATAGTCATGTTTCATAGTAATGTTTCATAGTAATGTTTCATAGTAAGGTTTCATAGTAATGTTTCATAGTAAGGTTTCATAGTAATGTTTCATAGCAATGTTTCATAGTAATGTTTCATAGTAATGTTTCATAGTAATAGTAATGTTTCATAGTAAGGTTTCATAGTAATGTTTCATAGCAATGTTTCATAGTAATGTTTTATAGTAATGATTCATAGTAATAGTAATGTTTCATAGTAATGTTTCATAGTAATGTTTCATAGTAATGTTTCATAGCAATGTTTCATAGTAATAGTAATGTTTCACGGTAATAGTAATGTTTCATAGTAATGTTTCATAGAGTTGCCAGATTTAGTAGAGCAGTTCTACTGTACATGTACGTACACTTGTAAATGTCTCTGGTTCGAATATTATCAACAATCTATTTTAATTTCACATTTTGAGAAATTATCTTTTTTGGAACTTGTTGTGGATTTTGGAAGTTATCTACGGTGTTACAGTGATGTTTCTTTAGTTGATGAAATAATGGGCAGAAATAGGGTTGGTACTGTGTATTTCAATTTTCTTGAATTGTAGGAAGTGGGCTGATGCATTTGAATTGAATAGCTGATTAAGATGATGTTTTTTTAAACAAGAGGGTCTGTAGGTACACTTCCCTTTTTAGAAGTTCGGAGATAATTAGAGATCTACTTGTTCAAATCATCTACCGAATTACTACAACATCAACTTGCAAATTGTCTAAATATGCCCTCTCCATAGATAATATGCCTATGCGCACAAGTGTGTGTGTGTCTATGTGTGTGTGTGTGTGTAAATGTGTGTGTGTGTGCGTGTGCGTGCGCGCGCGTGTGTGTGTCTATGTGTGTGTTAATGTGTGTGTGTCTATGCGTGTGTGTGTGTGCGTGTGTGTCTATGTGCGTGTGTGTGTGTTTGTGTGTGTGTGCGTGTGTGTGTGCGCGCGTGTGTCTATGTGCGTGTGTCTATGTGTGTGTTAATGTGTTTGTGTGTGTGTCTATGTGTGTGTGTATGTGTGTGTGTATATGTGTGTGTATGTGTGTGTGTGTGCGTGTGCATGTGCGTGTGTGTGTGAGTGTGTGTGTGTGTGTGTGTGTGTGTGTGTGTCTATGTGCATGTGTGTGCATGTGTGTCTATGTGCGTATGTGTGTGTGTGTCAATGTGTGTGTCAATGTGTGTGTGTGTATGTGTGTGTGTGTACGTGTGTGGGTGTATGTGTGTGGGTGTATGTGTGCGTGCATATGTGTGTGTGTGTGTGTGTGTGTGTGTGTGTGTGTGTGTGTATGTGTGTGTGTGTGTGTGTGTGTGTGTGTGTGTGTGTGTGTGTGTGTGTGTGTGTGTGTGTGTGTGTGTGTGTGTGTGTGTGTGTGTGTGTGTGTGTGTGCTCCAGGAGGGGTTGAATGACACCGTCTGCCCTGTCCTGTAATAAAATGTAAGAGTGGCACTTTCACTGTTTTCAACAATCTCTAAATGTACTGACAGACAAGGAAAGCACAGGAGCTGTGGTCTGAATGACACTCTCTAAGGAAACTTTAGCTGTTCGGGGCTCCAATACTTGGCCAGCAGTCAGAGTTGACAGTGTATGTTTATATCTAAATTGGATTTATGTGCGTTTCTCTCCTAAAACAACCAGATGGAAAATAGGTTTGACATCCCAACTATTTACCTTTACAGAGACCTATATCTTATTTTACATCAGTGCCTTTCTGACAGGAATTATATTACACTTCATTGTTGTTGACGTTGCAATTTCTCAAGATATCATGACATTGTCACTTAAAATACAATAATGTGTTGTATTTAATATTTCACTGACAGCTGCATCAGTCTACCGAGAGTAATCAAGTTATGACAATATGGAAATATTCTATCTATGACGTTCAATAATAAAATGCAGATAAACCCTGTCAGTAAATATTTATGAGCTATTTTCAGTAGATTCTAACTGTATATATATATATGTATTATAGGTTATTCCAATGTTCCAATGTTGTTCCAATGTTATTCCAATGATTGTTTATCATTAGTGATAAGGATAATAAATCTTCAGTTGAGATCACACTGATTCTCAACTTTGGCTGAACTTTTATTATTCCGTCTTATCATTTAAAAGGATGTAGTATATTATAAGACAAGCAGTAATGAGATAGAAAACAGTTTAAAAGGCCTCCCTTCGGTGTCAGTTTCCCGACAACTCTGCGTGGTGTGGAGTGGAGCAGAGCAGAGGAGTGTGTGTGTGTGTGTGTCAGTGTGTGTCAGGCTCCAGCCCACAGGGCTGACTCAAGCGCCCTGGGAGCACAAGATTTGTTCCTGTAGCTCCCGCACCAGGCGACTTCGGCTCTGCTCCCTCGTCTGCTGGAGAAGAGAGAAATGATTAGCACATAGGTACAACACTCAGCCTACTTATGCTTTCGGCATAAGGGGATATCCTGTGTCCTTTTATTGAATTGTCAGTTTCACACGGAGTCCACAGCGCTGCACGCTGATGGTAACGATAATACAGCTCGAGTATCCAGGTATTTGTCACCGTGTTACCTGGCTGTCAACACCTACATGGAGTCATTGTTTAGAGGTTATCCCAGAGAAGAGATCTGATACGTAGGGAAGACTATGATGAAAGGGGGCATGGATAGGGCCTTTTGTTACAGATAGGGTATTGTTATTGGTACCATTTCAAGGTGCTTTTTCCTGGGTAGATTAGGGGGAAAGACAGAGTGTAATGTGATGCTTGGGCGTCTGGCCAGACCGGAGCGCTGTAGTGTACTATAGTATAGTATAACCAATTTTCAACAGACATTCCCCTGACATCTACTGTATGGCTACGTCCCAAATGGCACCCTGTTCCCTATATAGTGCACTACTTTTGTCCAGAGCCCCATAGGGGCACCATGTAGGGAATAGGGCGCCGTTTGGGACGCACCCTGTGTGGTAATGTAAATGTAATGTAAATAGATTCTTTCGGAGAGAGGCTGTGTGTGCAGTGTGTCAAAGCTCAGATCAGGTTTTAAATGGATTTGAATGAGTGTTCAGGACAGCTGATGTATATAACATATTTCTCAGCTAATTCCCGTGGAGAGTCTTTGATGTGGGCAGATATTCTGTGTGGCTTTGAAGAGCTATGTACATGATGCTGTAGGTTTGACCTTATCCACATGAATTGGTTCAACATTTGAGAGGATTTAGATAAATCAATGGTGAATGTATGATAGCATATCTAACTTCAACATTTTCTGTGTATGTCAATGTAAAGGTACATGGAATATTATTTTAAAATATAGATTTATGAAGTAGAGATGCATAAAATACTGAATTTGTAACAGTTTTGTGGTTGATTTTTTATAGATGATGGGCACTTCTTTTGAGCTCTTAAAATGTATACCCATACATAGGTCCACCTTCTAATTACACTTTGGGATCCCAAAAATATTTGAAACGTTTTTTGCCATTGTTTCATTAAATCACCTCACACACTTTGTTCAATCTGACCATTTAATCCTCCTGAGAGTCAGTCTGTTTCACTGCTCCAGAGGTCAAGAGGTTAAGTGCAGCTAATTTATTCATTCAGTCAAATTTCCTGGCTGTGCAGATGGCAGCCTGATATGATATCACTATCACAATCCCATTGGAGTAGGCAGCCTGGGGACCAGGGACGAGTGTTCACATGAGCAGGCCCGGCCTTATCAGATTGACGAGCGCTGCCCTTATCTGTGACAGACGGTTCTGGTCCAGCTGCAGGCAGGGAAGGGAGATGGAGAGATGGGGAAATAATCCGCTTAAATCGATGTGATCCAACCCCAGATCTCTCTCTGAGGGAAAGTTTGTGACTTCTTCAAAGAGGCTCTGTCATGTTATTTTTAATAGTTTTATGGCTGATGCTGAATGAAAACGTCACTTCTTGTGTGTCCTGTTACAGACGGTGACCTGAGGAGGATGAACCCGCAGTGAGACTGGACCCTTCCGTGAGGACCCACCTTCCCCTGACCTGCGTGTCCAGAGCCGCCTCCCGCAGCCCGGACACCCCGCCCCACTCCTTCTTCTCTCAGCCCCTCCTCTGGGCCCAGGAACCCCACTCCTCAGGTACCAGGATGGACCTGCACCGGGCCGCTTTCAAGATGGAGTCGTCCTCTTACCTTCCCAACCCTCTGGCATCCCCGGCCCTGATGGTGCTGGCTTCCACCGCCGAGGCCAGCCGCGACGCCTCCATCCCCTGCCAGCAGCCCCGCCCCTTCGGCGTGCCCGTCTCCATGGGGGAGAAGGACATGCACCTGCCCTTCAACAACGGCTCCTACACCTTCGCCTCCATGTACCACCGTCAGGGAGCCGTTCCCGGGGGCTTCCCCAACCGGGACTTCCCCTCCTCCCTGCTGCACCTGCATCACCAGTTCGCCCCCCCAAACCTGGACTGCTCCCCCATCAGCATGCTGAACCACAGCGGGGTGGGGGCCTTCCGACCCTTCGCCTCCCCTCCAGACGACCGCGACGGGGCAGGGGGCTACCAGTCTGCCTTCACCCCAGCCAAGCGCCTCAAAGGCTGCCTGGATGCAGACGCCTCTCCCCACCTGCGCTACACGGACGCTGAGGGTAAAGAGTATGACTTTGGGGGGGGACAGATCCCCTCCAGCTCCCCAAGCGCCCTTAAGGCAGTGGAGGATGCTGGGAAAAAGATTTTTGCAGTGTCCGGCCTGTTGTCCGACCGCGAGACGTCATCGAGCCCAGAGGACCGCATCGAACGCTGTGAGTACATGTATCTGTATATTATGAAACATAAAACTCATGTAAAGGTAACCACTAATTCTACTATTAAATCATGCCTCACAAACAATACGCTTTTGATATTAGTTTACAAGAAAAAATGTACCTATAAACAACACATACTGTGTGCTGTGTCGCTATAGAGACAGCAGCATCCATACATTGCTATCTATGAAGTGCATTAAAGTACAGAGGGATGTTCAGGAAGTGAGCCCCACACACAGATGAACTCCACAGATTTGATTCATAAATTACAAGGAAGTTTCTCTTGGGTAAGTGCAAGTGAAAGAATTTGGGAAGATATCAAATGATGCCAGGGTATGCTCAGAAGAATAAGTATGCTGCTGAGAGGGAGTCCAGTAATATAACTGGCAGTAATCCACCCTGTGAACCTTAACTCCAAAATACAGTAGCAGCCTGTGAAAACCAAAGACATTTCCATAGGCCCACTCAGCCTTAAACTCACTCACACACTGTCCTCCCCTCTCGCAGTGGTCTGTGGCGAACGCATACACACACGCTCATGTGTGAGCTCACGCGGTCACACACACGCGCTCACACACACACGCACACACACACACACACGCACACACGCGCTCACACACACACACACACACGCACACACACACACACACACACACGCACACACACACACACACACACACACACACACACACACACACACACACACACACACACACACACACACACACACACACACACACACACACACACACACACACACACACACACGCACACAATTCCCTCCCCGATTATGTTCTCTGTCACCCCTACAGTGCACAACACTGATTTTCTGGTCCCTTCTTCTTGTCTTCCCCCCATGTCCTTTCCTGTCCCTGTCTCACTCCAACTCCCACAAGCTCTGGGACATTAGCATTCTCCAATGAGCAGAGGCCATTTGGCTCACTGTTTTAATCTGATTACTTGGGAAGTGACTCGCAGCAAGATGGGATACAGTCCTGTCATCAGCATTCATCATACCACTGCACTCACCCAGCCAGTGTGGCAAATGAACAGGGGATTACCCAGCTTTCCAAACTTTGGCAGGAGGCATGTCTCTAACAGGAGGGGCGGATAACCCCCCAACCCCACCCTCTCTCTCTGCACAAGCACTAACAAGTCCTACACACGTCAACAGGATCCATCTGATCTTGTGACAGATTGGTGGGAGAGAGAGAGAGCGAGAGAGAGAGAGAGAGAGAGAAAGTGGGAGTCAGTCTCTCAGGAGAAAGAGACCGAGCCCTCATTATGGTGGCGGGTAATTGCACACTGAGAGTCGCTGTGCTTCCTCACTATCTTTCTCACTCTTCCTCTCCCTTTTCCTCTCTCGGTCTCTCTCATTGGGAGGGCTAGAGCGCGACAGGCGCACTGTGCATACGGAGAGATCGAACCACCCTTGATCGAACACATGAGAGACAAGAGCGGCGAACTGAGACTGATCCGATAAACACACCACTGGAGGAGCAGGGAGGGGGAATGACACCCAGCAAGAAGAACGAGAGGGAGAGAGAAGGAGGGAAGAAGAGAGAGAGAGAGAGGGATGGAAAGAGAGAGAGAGAGATGAAAGAAATAGCATTTCTCATAAAGGATTACTTCTTATAGGAGGCTTGTTTAAGTCGCGTTGGTGTTTTTGAGATCCTGTAAACGTCAGCCCAGCTAATGCTGCCTGCGTTTCTGCTGGTCATGTTTATGTAGAACCAGAGAGATTCATGTAGATTTGTAGCGTAGATAGAAGTGAAATAGATAGAATTACATGTCCTTTGTGTTGGGCATTGGGAAATTGCAAGGCTTATGGATCTTACCAATACCATCCAGATAAACTGCTATTGTGTGTTAAGCTGATATTGGTGTCATTTGATTAGAATACGGTCTAGTTCATCCTCACTGATATAGAGGAGATTAGGGTGGAAGGGGACCAGGGGACTAGGGGGGTTGGCATCCCCAGTGTAGAGCAAGGCGGCATGGGCATAGGGTATGGCGAGGACGGGGAGGGAGGAAATTATTTTGAGAGCTGGAAGCTGTTTTCTGTTTTGGAGTCTTGTCTAATTCGATTAAACCTGCACCCACCAAGGGCTCGAATGCAATTGAATTTCCAGCAATTTTATATAAGAGACTTAAATTGGGTTCTCTTGACTGTATACCTAGCTGCTTGCTGTCACTCCTGGAGCAGTGTCCCCTCAGTGTTAAACCCGCCAGATCTTCCCAGTACAGTCACTGGCACGTTTAAAAAACACTATACTGTAAATCATTAAAACTCCACATCAAGATCCCAACATGGCATTATAATATACGCATATCACATTATAATATACACATATCACATTATAATATACGCATATCACATTATAATATACACATATCACATTATAATATACACATATCACATTATAATATACGCATATCACATTATAATATACGCATATCACATTATAATATACGCATATCACATTATAATATACACATATCACATTATAATATACACATATCATATTATAATATACACATATCACATTATAATATACACATATCACATTATAATATACACATATCACATTATAATATACATATATCACATTATAATATACACATATCACATTATAATATACACATATGACATTATAATATACACATATCACATTATAATATACGTATATCACATTATAAGCTATTCCATGTCAGTGTACTCATATTACAGATTCACCCCTCTGAAATCAGTAATAAAAGGGTGTTTCCTTGTACACTGTATAGTTTTAAAGGCACCCGAAGTCATTTGCCTGTTTAAAATTCACTTGAATATTAACAATGAAAGAATCACATGCAGAAGCTCAGTGAAGACAGAAGAACACTTGTTTGTTTGTGAGAGTGATTTTAAATGTGTGTATCTCTGTGTGTTTTGCGTGTGTGTCATTTATTGTCATGGATGTGTGTGTGTGTGTTTGTGTGTGTGTGTGTACATCTCCCTCTGTGAGTGCGTGACAGCTGGAGCTTGTTTGTTTGTTTTCCCCCACCACACATTTGCACCGCAGATCTGAACATTGAACCTGACCCTGAGCAGCTAACCCACT
>NC_088228.1:22542837-22570337 GCF_036934945.1 Oncorhynchus masou masou | reverse complement strand
GACTGGTACGCCCAGGGCAGTGGCCCTGTCGGTGTGCTCCTCAGAATGACTGGTACACCCAGGGCAGTGGCCCTGTCGGTGTGCTCCTCAGAATGACTGGTACGCCCAGGGCAGTGGCCCTGTCGGTGTGCTCCTCAGAATGACTGGTACGCCCAGGGCAGTGGCCCTGTCGGTGTACTCCTCAGAATGACTGGTACGCCCAGGGCAGTGGCCCTGTCAGTGTGCTCTTCAGAATGACTGGTATGCCCAGGGCAGTTGGCCTTTCGGGGTGCTCCTCAGAATGACTGGTACGCCCAGGGCAGTGGCCCTGTCGGTGTGCTCCTCAGAATGACTGGTATGCCCAGGGCAGTGGCCCTGTCGGTGTGCTCCTCAGAATGACTGGTACGCCCAGGGCAGTGGGCCTGTTGTTAGTTCTGTTGACATTGAGGTGTCAGATAGATAAAGGAGGTGTAGCAGGCTGTCTGTCTCTCTGCTGAGGTGTGTGTGTCCTGGGAGAGGAAGCTGAGAGACGGTAGACCGCACAGTACCGCACCACAAAACTCAAGCACACCACATCACACTACGCCAGACCGTACCACACTACACCAGACCACACCACACTACACCAGACCACACCACACTACACCAGATCGTACCACACTGCACCAGACCACATCACACTACACCAGACCACATCACACTACACCAGACCACATCACACTACACCAGACCACACCACACTACACCAGATCGTACCACACTACACCAGACTGCACCGCACCACACCACACTACACCAGACCACAACACACTACACTGTACCGCACCGCACCACACCACACTACACCAGACAACACCACACTACACCAGACCACACCACACTACACCAGACCACACCAGACCACACCACACTACACCACACTACACCAGACAATACCACACGACACCGGACAACACCACACTACACAGACCACACCACACTACACCAGACCACACCACACTACACCAGACAATATCACACTACACCAGACAACACCACACTACACCAGACCACACCACACTACACCAGACCGTACCGTACCACACTACACCAGACCACACCACACTACACCAGACATCACCACACTACACTGTACCACACCACACTACACTGTACTGCACCACACCACACTACACTATACTACACTGCACCACACCACACTACACTGTACCGTACCACACTACACCAGACCACACCACACTACACCAGACAACACCACACTACACCAGACATCACCACACTACACTGTACCACACCACACTACACTGTACTGCACCACACCACACTACACCAGACAATACCACACTACACCAGACAACACCACACTACACCAGACCACACCACACCACACTACACAAGACAACACCACACTACACCAGACATCACCACACTACACTACACCAGACCACACCACACTACACCAGACCACACCACACTACACTACACCAGACCACATCACACTACACCAGACAACACCACACCACACTACACCAGACCACATCACACTACACCAGACAACACCACACCACACTACACCAGACCGTACCACACTACACCAGACCGTACCACACTACACCAGGCCACACCACACTACACCAGACCACACCACACTACACCAGACAACACCACACTACACCAGACATCACCACACTACACCAGACATCACCACACTACACTGTACCGTACCACACCACACTACACCAGACCACATCACACTACACCAGACCACACCACACTACACCAGACCACACCACACTACACTACACCAGACCACACCACACTACACTACACCAGACCACACCACACTACACCAGAACACAACATACCTCACCAGACCACACCACACCACACTACACCAGACCACACCACACCACACTACACCAGACCACACCACACCACACTACACCAGACCACACCACACTACACCAGACCACACCACACTACACCAGACAACACCACACTACACTGTACCACACCACACCACACTACACTGTACCGTACCACACCACACTACACTACACTACACCAGACCACACCACACTACACCAGACCACACCACACTACACCAGACAACACCACACTATACCAGACCGTACCACACTACACCAGACCACATCACACTACACCAGACCACACCACACTACACCAGACCACACCACATTACACCAGACCACACCACACTACACCAGACCACACCGCACTACACCAGACCACACCGCACTACACCAGACCACACCACACTACACTACACTGTACCACACCACACCACACCACACTACACTACACCAGAACACAACATACCTCACCAGACCGTACCACACCACACCGTACCACACCACACCACACTACACTACACCAGACCACACCATACTACACCAGACCACACCGCACTACACCAGACCACACCACACTACACCAGACCACACCACACTACACCAGACAACACCACACTATACCAGACCGTACCACACTACACCAGACCACATCACACTACACCAGACCACACCACACTACACCAGACCACACCACATTACACCAGACCACACCACACCACACTACACCAGACCACACCGCACTACACCACACCGCACTACACTACACTGTACCACACCACACCACACTACACTATACTACACTGCACCACACCACACTACACTGTACCGTACCACACTACACCAGACCACACCACACTACACCAGACAACACCACACTACACCAGACATCACCACACTACACTGTACCACACCACACTACACTGTACTGCACCACACCACACTACACCAGACAATACCACACTACACCAGACAACACCACACTACACCAGACCACACCACACCACACTACACAAGACAACACCACACTACACCAGACATCACCACACTACACTACACCAGACCACACCACACTACACCAGACCACACCACACTACACTACACCAGACCACATCACACTACACCAGACAACACCACACCACACTACACCAGACCACATCACACTACACCAGACAACACCACACCACACTACACCAGACCGTACCACACTACACCAGACCGTACCACACTACACCAGGCCACACCACACTACACCAGACCACACCACACTACACCAGACAACACCACACTACACCAGACATCACCACACTACACCAGACATCACCACACTACACTGTACCGTACCACACCACACTACACCAGACCACATCACACTACACCAGACCACACCACACTACACTACACCAGACCACACCACACTACACTACACCACACCACACCACACCACACTACACCAGAACACAACATACCTCACCAGACCACACCACACCACACTACACCAGACCACACCACACCACACTACACCAGACCACACCACACCACACTACACCAGACCACACCACACTACACCAGACCACACCACACTACACCAGACAACACCACACTACACTGTACCACACCACACCACACTACACTGTACCGTACCACACCACACTACACTACACTACACCAGACCACACCACACTACACCAGACCACACCACACTACACCAGACAACACCACACTATACCAGACCGTACCACACTACACCAGACCACATCACACTACACCAGACCACACCACACTACACCAGACCACACCACATTACACCAGACCACACCACACCACACTACACCAGACCACACCGCACTACACCAGACCACACCGCACTACACCAGACCACACCGCACTACACTACACTGTACCACACCACACCACACCACACTACACTACACCAGAACACAACATACCTCACCAGACCGTACCACACCACACCGTACTACACTACACCAGACCACACCACACTACACCAGACCACACCGCACTACACCAGACCACACCACACTACACCAGACCACACCACACTACACCAGACAACACCACACTATACCAGACCGTACCACACTACACCAGACCACATCACACTACACCAGACCACACCACACTACACCAGACCACACCACATTACACCAGACCACACCACACCACACTACACCAGACCACACCGCACTACACCACACCGCACTACACTGTACCACACCACACCACACTACACTACACTACACCAGAACACAACATACCTCACCAGACCGTACCACACCACACCAGACCACACCGCACTACACTACACCGTACCACACCACACCACACTACACTACACCAGACCACACCACACAACACCAGAACACACCATACCTCACCAGACCACACCACACTACACCAGACCGCACCACACCACATTACACCAGACCACACTACACTGTACCACACCACACTACACTGTACCACACCACCCTACACCAGACCACATTACACTACACTGTCCGTATCCAGGCTTCTGAAGCCGGCGCTTTTGTACACCAGTAAATAGTAAATAGTTTTGTACACCAATGGCTCATACTGTTGTTGTCAGTTACATTTACATTTACATTTAAGTCATTTAGCAGACGCTCTTATCCAGAGCGACTTACAAATTGGTGAATTCACCTTCTGACATCCAGTGGAACAGCCACTTTACAATAGTGCATCTAAATCATTAAGGGGGAGGGGGGGGGTGAGAGGGATTACTTATCCTATCCTAGGTATTCCTTGAAGAGGTGGGGTTTCAGGTGTCTCCGGAAGGTGGTGATTGACTCCGCTGTCCTGGCATCGTGAGGGAGTTTGTTCCACCATTGGGGGCCAGAGCAGCGAACAGTTTTGACTGGGCTGAGCGGGAACTGTACTTCCTCAGTGGTAGGGAGGCGAGCAGGCCAGAGGTGGATGAACGCAGTGCCCTTGTTTGGGTGTAGGGCCTGATCAGAGCCTGGAGGTACTGCGGTGCCGTTCCCCTCACAGCTCCGTAGGCAAGCACCATGGTCTTGTAGCGGATGCGAGCTTCAACTGGAAGCCAGTGGAGAGAGCGGAGGAGCGGGGTGACGTGAGAGAACTTGGGAAGGTTGAACACCAGACGGGCTGCGGCGTTCTGGATGAGTTGTAGGGGTTTGATGGCACAGGCAGGGAGCCCAGCCAACAGCGAGTTGCAGTAATCCAGACGGGAGATGACAAGTGCCTGGATTAGGACCTGCGCCGCTTCCTGTGTGAGGCAGGGGCGTACTCTGCGGATGTTGTAGAGCATGAACCTACAGGAACGGGCCACCGCCTTGATGTTAGTTGAGAACGACAGGGTGTTGTCCAGGATCACGCCAAGGTTCTTAGCGCTCTGGGAGGAGGAAACAATGGAGTTGTCAACCGTGATGGCGAGATCATGGAACGGGCAGTCCTTCCCCGGGAGGAAGAGCAGCTCCGTCTTGCCGAGGTTCAGCTTGAGGTGGTGATCCGTCATCCACACTGATATGTCTGCCAGACATGCAGAGATGCGATTCGCCACCTGATCATCAGAAGGGGGAAAGGAGAAGATTAATTGTGTGTCGTCTGCATAGCAATGATAGGAGAGACCATGTGAGGTTATGACAGAGCCAAGTGACTTGGTGTATAGCGAGAATAGGAGAGGGCCTAGAACAGAGCCCTGGGGGACACCAGTGGTGAGAGCGCGTGGCGAGGAGACAGATTCTCGCCACGCCACCTGGTAGGAGCGACCTGTCAGGTAGGACGCAATCCAAGCGTGGGCCGCGCCGGAGATGCCCAACTCGGAGAGGGTGGAGAGGAGGATCTGATGGTTCACAGTGTCGAAGGCAGCCGATAGGTCTAGAAGGATGAGAGCAGAGGAGAGAGAGTTAGCTTTAGCAGTGCGGAGCGCCTCCGTGATACAGAGAAGAGCAGTCTCAGTTGAATGACTAGTCTTGAAACCTGACTGATTTGGATCAAGAAGGTCATTCTGAGAGAGATAGTGGGAGAGCTGGCCAAGGACGGCACGTTCAAGAGTTTTGGAGAGAAAAGAAAGAAGGGATACTGGTCTGTAGTTGTTGACATCGGAGGGATCGAGTGTAGGTTTTTTCAGAAGGGGTGCAACTCTCGCTCTCTTGAAGACGGAAGGGACGTAGCCAGCGGTCAGGGATGAGTTGATGAGCGAGGTGAGGTAAGGGAGAAGGTCTCCGGAAATGGTCTGGAGAAGAGAGGAGGGGATAGGGTCAAGCGGGCAGGTTGTTGGGCGGCCGGCCGTCACAAGAAGCGAGATTTCATCTGGAGAGAGAGGGGAGAAAGAGGTCAGAGCACAGGGTAGGGCAGTGTGAGCAGAACCAGCGGTGTCGTTTGACTTAGCAAACGAGGATCGGATGTCGTCGACCTTCTTTTCAAAATGGTTGACGAAGTCATCTGCAGAGAGGGAGGAGGGGGGGGGGAGGGGGAGGAGGATTCAGTTGTCTTCTAACTAGACTTTTGACATAATTGAATACAGTAGCAGAGTGGAGATGTGTGTGTGTGTGTGTGTGTGTGTGTGTGTGTGTGTGTGTGTGTGTGTGTGTGTGTGTGTGTGTGTGTGTGTGTGTGTCTGTGTGTGTGTGTGTCTGTGTGTCTGTAGGGTCTATATACAGTGCCTTGCGAAAGTATTCGGCCCCCTTGAACTTTGCGACCTTTTGCCACATTTCAGGCTTCAAACATAAAGATATAAAACTGTATTTTTTTGTGAAGAATCAACAACAAGTGGGACACAATCATGAAGTGGAACGACATTTATTGGATATTTCAAACTTTTTTAACAAATCAAAAACTGAAAAATTGGGCGTGCAAAATTATTCAGCCCCCTTTACTTTCAGTGCAGCAAACTCTCTCCAGAAGTTCAGTGAGGATCTCTGAATGATCCAATGTTGACCTAAATGACTAATGATGATAAATACAATCCACCTGTGTGTAATCAAGTCTCCGTATAAATGCACCTGCACTGTGATAGTCTCAGAGGTCCGTTAAAAGCGCAGAGAGCATCATGAAGAACAAGGAACACACCAGGCAGGTCCGAGATACTGTTGTGAAGAAGTTTAAAGCCGGATTTGGATAAAAAAGATTTCCCAAGCTTTAAACATCCCAAGGAGCACTGTGCAAGCGATAATATTGAAATGGAAGGAGTATCAGACCACTGCAAATCTACCAAGACCTGACCGTCCCTCTAAACTTTCAGCTCATACAAGGAGAAGACTGATCAGAGATGCAGCCAAGAGGCCCATGATCACTCTGGATGAACTGCAGAGATCTACAGCTGAGGTGGGAGACTCTGTCCATAGGACAACAATCAGTCGTATATTGCACAAATCTGGCCTTTATGGGAGAGTGGCAAGAAGAAAGCCATTTCTTAAAGATATCCATAAAAAGTATTGTTTAAAGTTTGCCACAAGCCACCTGGGAGACACACCAAACATGTGGAAGAAGGTGCTCTGGTCAGATGAAACCAAACTGTAACTTTTTGGCAACAATGCAAAATGTTATGTTTGGCGTAAAAGCAACACAGCTCATCACCCTGACCACACCATCCCCACTGTCAAACATGGTGGTGGCAGCATCATGGTTTGGGCCTGCTTTTCTTCAGCAGGGACAGGGAAGATGGTTAAAATTGATGGGAAGATGGATGGAGCCAAATACAGGACCATTCTGGAAGAAAACCTGATGGAGTCTGCAAAAGACCTGAGACTGGGACGGAGATTTGTCTTCCAACAAGACAATGATCCAAAACATAAAGCAAAATCTACAATAGAATGGTTCAAAAATAAACATATCCAGGTGTTAGAATGGCCAAGTCAAAGTCCAGACCTGAATCCAATCGACAATCTGTGGAAAGAACTGAAAACTGCTGTTCACAAATGCTCTCCATCCATCCTCACTGAGCTCGAGCTGTTTTGCAAGGAGGAATGGGAAAAAATTTCAGTCTCTCGATGTGCAAAACTGATAGAGATATACCCAAGCGACTTACAGCTGTAATCGCAGCAAAAGGTGGCGCTACAAAGTATTATCTTAAGGGGGCTGAATAATTTTGCACGCCCAATTTTTCAGTTTTTGATTTGTTAAAAAAGTTTGAAATATCCAATAAATGTCGTTCCACTTCATGATTGTGTTCCACTTGTTGTTGATTCTTCACAAAAAAATACAGTTTTATATCTTTATGTTTGAAGCCTGAAATGTGGCAAAAGGTCGCAAAGTTCAAGGGGGCCGAATACTTTCGCAAGGCACTGTATGCACGTCGGTATAAATGCAAGCTTATTGCTTATTCGATACCCTCCTCCTCTTCTTCCTCTTCCCCTTCCTAGTCTCCTGTTATAATAACAGGCCATGTGTGAGAGCCCAGCACCAGGAAACGTGCAAATGCAGCAATCAGTAAACACTCACTGAGCTAATGACATCAATCAATGGCCTTTTAAAACAGCAGTTTGATAATTACAATCATCAATGCTCCCTGCAGTATTCATTACCAACTAGCAAGCACTGATCTCAATAGGGCTCTCCTTTCATCTCTGGCTTTCTCTCTCGTTTACTCATAGCTTCATTGATAAAGCTTAACAGAGATGTTTTTATCTGGATCAATTTTAGAATTATCGTGTTTTGTAATATTAAGATTAAGAGTATTATCTATTTCGACTCCAGTTTAGTTTAAAAAAATGCTAAACCCGCTGTTCAGTTTGTGTTTGCATTTTTGATCTAACATTAAGTTATGATGAGAAGGATAACTTAACCCCAATGTAATATGTAGTCTTTAGTACATTTTGGTCTGTTTCCAGGAATAGAAATGGAAACTGTTATTCCGTTTAAACAACCTCTGTTTAATGTTTTGGTAAGAACTGATATAGGGCCTACTGTAATACATTAACACATCTTAGGAACTCAAAGTGTGAGACAGAATGCACTTTCTCTTTCAATATGATGGTTTAGCCAAAGTTATTCCACAGCTGTAGAAAATCTATTTCATTCTCCACTTGTCTCTCCGTGGTGTCAGAAGTAGGCGACAAGGTCCTTGTGTTTCATCTTGTGCAGTGATCAGTGATTACGTTGTCTCGTCCCGCCCTCTTTGAGAGTCGTGATGCTTGTCTTTACGGCTACGGTGGGGGAAATTGCGCTGAGGTTTATTCCTGTGACACATCAAAGGGAAACAGCGGCCGTTTAACTACCCTTCTCAGTGTGGGGTCCACAATCGTCTTAACCAGTGTCGCCCCCCTCGCCCCAACCACCCCGACCATCAAAGATCTAAACTTCGGCCGCTCCTCAATCGATGGTTTTCATCACATTTGGCCGTTTGTACCAGCCAAACAGAGACAATTCTGAGACATACAGATCAAACTTGTTGCTGTTGAAAATGACCGCTGAAAGTGGTGAGGGTCTGATCTGGGATGGACTGAGCAATAAGCTTACATTTATACCTCTCTTCTCTTTGTAGACTGGACTTGTTTGGCGATGTGTGGCTGACTGTGGCTGGGTCTGGGGTACAGCTAGCTAGCTGTCTGAGTTAAGCCTCGTTTCACACCTGCCGCGGTAGGCTCCTTTAGTCATGTCAGACTGCAGTAGGCTCCTTTAGTCATGTCAGACTGCAGTAGGCTCCTTTAGTCATGTCAGACTGCAGTAGGCTCATTTAGTCATGTCAGACTGCAGTAGGCTCCTTTAGTCATGTCAGACTGCAGTAGGCTCCTTTAGTCATGTCAGACTGCAGAAGTTTGATCTGCAGTAGGCTCCTTTAGTCATGTCAGACTGCAGTAGGTTCCTTTAGTGATGTCAGACTGCATTAGGCTCCTTTAGTGATGTCAGACTGCAGTAGACTCCTTTAGTGATGTCAGACTGCAGTAGGCTCTTTTAGTCATGTCCGACTGCAGTAGGTTCCTTTAGTGATGTCAGACTGCAGTAGACTCCTTTAGTCATGTCAGACTGCAGTAGGCTCTTTTAGTCATGTCAGACTGCAGTAGGTTCCTTTAGTGATGTCAGACTGCAGAAGATCCTTTATTGATGTCAGACTGCAGTAGGCTCCTTTAGTGATGTCAGACTGCAGTAGACTCCTTTAGTGATGTCAGACTGCAGTAGGCTATTTGAGTAATGTCAGACTGCAGTAGGCTCCTTTAGTGATGTCAGACTGCAGTAGGCTCCGGCACTCATGGTGCTCTGCGGGTTCCATTTCAATGTGGGCTGTCTAATATCGCACCCCCGCGGCAAAATGCTTGGAATTCTGCCCTCCTGGAGGGGGGAGAGGGGTGGGGGTGGGGGTGGGGGTGGGGGGTGGAGGAGAGGCAGGGGGGCTAAGAGGAGCAAAATAGAGCAAATCTGTCACTTCTCCCAAAGCAGCCACCCCTCTGACCTCCATTCAAAGATATATTGATTTTCCAGTGCTCTCTCCAAAGGGTGTGTGTGGGTGTGTGTAGTGGGGGGAGAAGGAGCATCAGGCGCAACACAGTATGGCTCCTTTTCTCTACAAGTTAAACACAGATCCCTAGCTACCTGGAAATCAAATCAAAAATGTGTAAAATACTGTACAGACATCGCAGCAACATCTATGAATGTGCCTCGATGTTTGTACCAGTAGGGTGTGTGTGTGTGTGTGTGTGTGTGTGTGTGTGTGTGTGTGTGTGTGTGTGTGTGTGTGTGTGTGTGTGTGTGTGTGTGTGTGTGTGTGTGTGCGTGTGTGTGTTTGAGTAGGGAGCCAGTGTTTAATCCGTTTCTGGCATAGGGTGTTGTCTTGTTGGTCTCAGACAAGCTGATCCAAGCTCTCAGTTCAGAACTCCCTCTAGTTCTCTTTACTGGAATCCCTCCGATAGCCGGGCTGCACGGAGCCGCCTCAGGAGATCCAAGGATCCTTCAGAAGAAACAAAGCTAGCGTGTACAAACAAACAGAGCCAAGGGGAGAGCAGTCCCAGATCCCAGCATCTCTCTCTCACTACTCCTGCCTTATTGGTCCTAAGTCCTCTCCGTGAGCCTGGACAGGGGCAGTGTAGCAGTGGGAGAGAGACTTGTCTTGGAGAGGATACTGTTTGTTCAGTAAACCCTGCCAAACCTGCCACCAATGACTCACAAAGTTTTGGAAAATAGTTTCATCGTTACAGTTTGTTTCCTTTAGATGTTTTTAGATCCCGTTCAATGATGCAGAGAAGAATGTAAGGATTTGATGATTTACCTGCCAAAAGAGAGTGGTTTGAGTCTTTTCCATGCACACTGCATTCGTTTTCAGGGAATTTACAAATCAAACTGTTATCGTTGGTAGTTGATATACTTCGACTACCTCGTACCCCTGCACATTGACTCCTTACTGGTACTCCTTGTATATGGCCTCGTTATTGTTTTTATTGTGTCACTATTTCCTTTTTTATTTCTATTTTCCTTACTTTTTAACTCTGCATAGTTGGGATAGGGCTCGTAAGTAAGCATTTCACTGTAAAGTCAACACCTGCACGTGACAAACACAATTTGACTTGACTATAATGCCCCGTTTTTCTTCAGAGGGAGTGTAGCTACAGTTAGATCCTAAAGCTGCAGCCCACAGTGTGTCGTCCAACAGTTGTAAAACAACATTCACATAAAAAAAAAAGACTCTGACTTTGCAGCAATGTCACAGCAACAAACAGGTATTATGAGCTGTGGAGAGAAGAGGTCAGGTGTCCACTGGGACGTGACCTGACATGGCAGCGTGGTGCGAGGTCTTTGGTATCCTTGGTAATGGTTGACCGCCGGGGCTGCTGGGGCAGGGCTGGACACGCCGGGTCGTCTTGGACATGGGCGGTACACAGATAGCGGAGCGCATGCTGGGTACTGGTCCTGCTGGGTTGTGGCCCACTGAGCTCTAGTTAAATGACGCCTGCTCAAACCAGGTAATGATGATCCGAATGGGACCTGAGGACACACTGTGGTAGTGGAAACACAGGTGCACTGGGGTATTTCCTGAAGAGGGGGTAACAGCTGAGAAGATGAAAGTACATTTGAAAGTGAAATAGGTTGAAAAGTGTGAAGTGAGATACTAGTGGACTAGTTTGAGTGTGGACACTGGTGTGTGTGTGTTTTACAGTCGAGTGTGTGTGTGTTTTACAGTCGAGTTTGTGTATATGTGTGTGTGTTTTACAGTCGAGTGTGTGTGTTTGTGTATATGTGTGTGTGTGTGTGTGTGTTACAATCGAGTGTGTGTGTATATGTGTGTGTGTGTTGGAAATGCTTGTAGCATTCAGGCCCCTCCCTCCCTCCCTCCGTCAGACCTGTCATCACGTCCTTAATAATATTCCATCGATACGACCAGAGACATGGTCTGGGTGTCTCGTTTTGGGTGTCCTGCAGCAGGCATCCATCATCCAGCCGGCAGAGCCCTCCAGGCTGTCAATAACCCCACAGAATGCTAATGGTGGCATTTAACCACGGCCTGACAAATTAACCAAGGCCACTCAACAAGGGTTAAATATTCATCATCCATTCCAAGGCTCCCTAACTGGTCTGGCCTGGCTACACAGCTGCTTACCTGGCTGTATAGGCTAAGCATGGGGCTGGACCATGGATCTCATAGATATATACACCACATGACCAAAAGTATGTGGACACCTGCTTGTCGAACATCTCATTCCAAAAGCATGGGCATTGATATGGAGTTGGTCCCCCTTTTGCTGCTATAACATCCTCCACTCTTCTGGGAAGGCTTTCCACTAGATGTTGGAATGTTGCTGTGGTTGACTTGCTTCCATTCAGCCACAAGAGCATTAATGAGGTTGGGCACTGATGTTGAGCGAGTAGGCCTGGCTCGCAGTCGGCGTTCCAATTCACCCCAATGGTGTTCGATGTGGTTGAGGTCAGGGCTCTGTGCAGGCCAGTCAAGATCTTCCACACCGATCTCAAAAAAAACATTTCTGTGTGGAAAGGAAAGGGTATTTTCCAAACTATTGCCACAAAGTTGGAAGCACAGAATAGTCTAAAATCGCCTGTACCATGAAAAACAGCCCCAGACCATTATTCCCCCTCCACCAAACTTTACAGTTGGCATTATGCATTAGCGTTCTCCTGGCATCCGCCAAACCCAGATTCATCCATTGGACAGCCAGATGGTGAAGCGTGATTCATCACTCCAGAGAACGTGTTTTCACTGCTCATGAATCGAATGGCAGCGAGCTTTACATCACTCTAGCTGACTCTTGGCATTGTGCATGGTGATCTTAGGCTTGTGTGCGGCTGCTCAGCCATGGAAACCCATTTCATGAAGCTCCCGACCTACAGTTCTTGTGCTGATGTTGCTTCCAGAGGCAGTTTGGAACTCAGTAGTGAGTGTTGCAACCGAGGATAGACAATTTTTACACGCTGCACGCTACAGCACTCGGCGGTCCCTGTGTGCTTGTGTGGCCTACCACTTCGTGGCTGAGCCGTTGTTGCTCCTAGATGTTTCCACTTCACAATAGCAGCACTTACAGTTGACCGGGGCAACTCGAGCAGGGCAGAAATTTGACGAACTGACTTGTTGGAAAGGTGGCATCCTATTGAAAGTCACTGAGCTCTTCAGTAAGGTTATTCTACTGCCAATGTTTGTCTATGGAGATTGCATGGCTGTGTGCTCGATTTTATACACCGGTCAGCAACGGGTGTGGCTGAAATAGCCGAATCCACTCATTTGAAAGGGTGTCCACATACTTTTGTATGTATAGTGTATAATACTAGAGTAGCTATGTCATAAACCTAGAATGTCTAGAATGTGTTCTCTATGTTCTATTTAATTATATGACGAATACCTTTAAAGTCAACCCACAGAGAAGGTGGATACCGGCCCCCCAGCTTGCCATTATTCACTGGACCCTAGAATAATATATGTTAGCATGTTAGAGTGTTAGTGAATTGTGATGATACATAGGCATGGTGCATTGTCCCAGTGTGCACCTTTAAGGATGGTCATGCAGTGGGTTTAAAGGGGGATTATGCTCATGCACACACAGGGTTAGAGGAGCTGATCGCGTCCCCCTCCTCTCCCCTCTCTCTGATCACAGATGGCAATGTGTGGTGTTCTTGTCTCAGGAGGGAGATGGTTGGTTACGATGAAAGCCCCCAGCCAATACCCCCACCCCTTCCCTCCACACCACCTCCCTCTCTGGACTGGTCCATGGCTAGGTCGAAGGTAGGATCACGGCTGGAGCAGCAGGCAGTAAGTGTGTCTGCCACATGAAAACCTGCCTCAGCCTCCACTGTCCTCCCCTCCTCATAGCTAGGCCGACCAGCAGCCCAGCTCTCCTGCCCCCTTTTTTCCCCTCTCTCTCTCTCTCTCTCTCTCTCTCCCTCCCTTTCTCTTTCGTATTCAGCCTGTCCATCAGTGGCCTTATAAATAATTCATTGCACTTTCCCTGATGCCTTGTCACCTTGCCTTCTTATTCGCCACCTTGTCTCCTTCCTCTCACTTCCCCTCCTCTGTTCTCAGTGCAGCGGAACACCCCAGGAGCCCGCTTGTCCGGGACCACACACTCTCTCATCCTCACCCCCCTCTCACCCCCTCTCTGCCCCCTCCTCTTCTTCTCCTTTTCTAGACTCCTGTCTCAGTCAATGGTCATTGAGTCAGATACGGGGGTCCTGGTGGGCTCCATTTGTAGTCTGCTGTGTTTGTGGCTGGTAATTAATAGCATGCCCTTTTAACTGGCCAATTCCTTTAAGATTCAAGTTGTTTTCTACCAAGGGCTCTGGAATGGGAGGGAGGCAACGGCTTTTTGTTTTATCTCCACATTCCTTATCATATTGTGACTTCCTGTTCAGTAGGTAGGTGTTGTGTATAGATCAGCTTTAAGAGCTTGTTTCTTTTAGATTCTCTTCTCGGCTGCCTGTGAAGAGGGAGAGTTCGAGTTGTCTTTTCATTTTTACTTCTCAGATGTTGAGGAAACCACTTGATTTAATGCAATGCGCTCCATAGATGAAGGTAAAAGGAATGTCATTGTCCTGTGGAGAGCCTTGTGGCTCCCGGGCTGTGTCTCTGCAGACATGCAGGCATACCCACCAACCTGCAGCAAGCTGGAGAAATGGAGGGAGGAAAAGGAGTTGTTCCCCCACTAATTTCACTGAGCATAACCACAGACTTCCTAAACAGTCTCCTCTCCTCGCTCCTCACGTCTCCTCTTGTCCTCCCAAGGGGCAACTCTCAGCAAGAGAACATTGGAAAACACTGAAAGCAAAGCAATCGGAGAGCTGTGAGCTTGTCACTAATCCAACTCTTCTCTCAACAATTGAACACTGAATTAGGATTAGAATTAGTTTACAATCTTACTTCTTCTAATTACCTAAATTAAAGCTTGCATTGCAACCCATTAGACATATGAATTTAGATGAATACTAGTTAGGAAGTGTAATGATGAATTGCCTCTGGTTCTCTCTGTAGAGTTTAGTGTAGTGAGAAATGGATTGTGGGCGTCGGAGGGCTGTGTGTTGGCTGATGGAATAGGGCAGGCTGTGGAGCACATGGGCAGAACTCCTGGGACATTGAGATGCAACACAGGAAGATCGGTGTGTGTGTGTGTGTGTGTGTGTGTGTGTGTGTGTGTGTGTGTGTGTGTGTGTGTGTGTGTGTGTGTGTGTGTGTGTGTGTGTGTGTGTGTGTGTGTGTGTGTGTGTGTGTGTGTGTTTGTGTGTGTGTTTGCGGGAGAGAGAGAGAGAGAGAGAGATGGGATGGCCCATACTCTGAGATGCATACAGTAAACAGGCTGTGTGTGTGTGTGTGTGTGTGTGTGTGTGTTTGCGGGAGAGAGAGATGGGATGGCCCATACTCTAAGATGCATACAGTAAACAGGCTGTGTGCGTCCACCAAGCCCTCGTCGGCTCGGCAACCTCAGATGGGGCTGTCTGCGGCATTCACCTCAATCCCGGCAATTAATGCGTTTAAAAAAATGTCCCCTCCACTTTCGCTGCCAGCCACACAACTGCTATTCTTTATTCAGCTGAGGCCCTGCTCGGTTAGTGGAAAATCAGCAGCGGCGCCCCGGCCCATAAGAGGCAGATCAATCAGGGAGCTGGGTGATGAATTAGACTGGTATCAGCAGGATGGAGGGAGGATGCCACACTGATGCTGCTGTCCTGGCCTGGGGAGCAGGGAGCTGACACCATACAGACACAGCCTGAGTTGTCCTGCAATTCTCTGATATCAAATACAAAATCCTGTCAAAACAAGTTGGAATAGGCCATGTGAATGGAGAATGTCCACAAGAGGCCAGACTGAGCATTTGTATAATGGTCTAGCAAAACAGAACTACAACAACGGTAGCAAACCTATTTCTTTGATAGCATCCACAGGGGAGAGATACATGATATGGGACATTCATTTGTAGAACACGTCTTGTGATAGTCTAGCTTCAAGGATGAGTTAATGATATACAGTATGAGGCCTTCGTTTTTAGAGGGTAGAAAATAGACAACCCAGCAAACCTGGAACATTCCCAGAACATTAGCTAATATTTCTATTAAGTTCTACTTAGGGTTATATCTAACATTAGGATGATAAAATCATTTGGGGGGAGGAAATATCCTTGGAATGTTCTCCTAACATTCACTAAAATGTTGTGCACAACATCTGTATCAACCACCACAGAACATTCCGCCAAAGATCTCATTAGGTTTCCGGGTAATGTAATAATATGATGTACTAGTAATGTTTTTCCAGCAAACCAAAATTGGTTCTGTGAAAGTTCCCAGAACATTTGTTAGGTTGCAGAAAATGTTCTCATAACACAAAAACTGTCCTGGCGTGGTGGTGGTGATGATACAACATTTGAATAAAACATTTTCCTGATGTTGCAGGAATGTCCCCAGAACACATTTAGCCTGTTCTTTAAAGGTTCTCAGAGTGTTTCATTAGGTTGTGCGAACAGACTGGTGGGAACATTGTGGGGACATCACAAAAGATATGTTCCCACAACACAAAAACGGTCCAGTTGTGCAAATGATTCTACAATGTTTATTAAAGGGATGCAGCGAACATCCACCTGATGTTACAAGAATATTCCGAGAACACATTTTGTCTGCTCTTTAAAGTTTCCCAGAATGTTTTATTAGGTTGTGGGAACAGTCTGGTGGGAACATAGAGATATGTCCAGTTGTGCTGATTATTACAGTGTTTCTATTAGGTTGCGTAAAACATTCACCTGATGTTGCAAGAACATTCCCAGAACACATTTTTATGTTCTTTAAAAGTTCCTAAATCATCTCTTTATTTTTGTGGGAACATTGTGGGGCAAGAGATAGGTTCCCAAAACACTAAAACTGTCCAGGTGTGCTGACATTCTGATAATGTTTGTAAATATTCTTTGCACCATAAAATAAACATTGTAGAATCATCCACACAACTGGAAAGTTTTTGTGTTTTAGGAACATGTCTTTTGTCCCCTGTTTGCACCAGACTGTTCCTACAACCTAACATTCTGAGAACCTTTAACAAACAGATTAAATGTGTTCTTGGAACGTTCTTGGAACATCAGGTGAATATTTTATACAAACATTCCCACAATCATCAGCACGACTGGACCGTTTTTGTGTTATGAGAACATTTAACCAATGTTCTGGGAACTTTCACAGAATCAATTTTGGCTTGCTGGGAAGAGACATAAAATGAGGGAGAAACAATATTTACACTCGTTTTATTACAAGTCACGAGAGGATTCAAAACCTTCTGAATGAAAAAGATATATCATATTTTAGGTTTGAATAGGAGTCTTTGTATCGCAGAGGGGAAATTGTTTTACAAAATGTTAGACAGGCTGTACTGTGAGGAATGTCGTGACATGGCCCCAAAGGCCCTCGGGTTAGCAGGGGGCATGTGACACTATCTGTCCCAAGTCACCTTGTATTGCTGTTACTAAGCCCTTGTTGGCTCCACCAACAGCACTGTATAGGTTGTATGTAGAGAAACTGAGCTCCCAATGCTGTACGAACCAGATACATTCACAGCCCCCCTCCCTCTCTCTCTCATTATCCCACTCTCTCTCTATTCGGCACTCAGCTTGTGTAATAAATTCATTGTAACGATGACAGCTTCGTTACTAGGCCGCCTGCCTTGTTTTGGTGTAATTCAAACGACAGCTTTAGGACTTTTTTTATTTAAGACGTCCTGTAATTACATGGGTTTTAGCATATGTAGGGAGAGAGATATGATTCATTTGCAGAGCGACTAGGGAGCCCGGGTGAGAGGGAGATAAAGCACGACTGAGGCATGAGAAAGAAGGAGTGCGAGCGGGGGGAAAAGAGCGAGGGAGAGGAGAGATATGGTTTGGCAAATAAAAGAGGAGCGGCGTGTTGCTACAAACTGTTCCCCTTATTATGCCTCATTAAAGTGCGGGACGAGATAAGGCTACACGAGGCCATGAATAAGATCTACGGTCTCACTGTTCTGTTAGCAGGCAGAGCAATGGGAGTTGATACTGCCTGGGAGCCGTGAGGGGCTCTTTGTGAGCCGCTGCTAAAATAATGTCTCCTTTTCTCCAGCGCTGACCCCGTGGAGGGGCCTGAGCGATAGCAGATAGCGGAGAGCCCCCCTGCGCTAATTAGGGGAGCTTTTAACGAGGACAAAAAGATGTGTAGCGCCGGGGAAACTGACAGGGCCCGTTAATCCAGCTCTATTGTCAGCGCAACAGGGAAGCCATGTTGGACAATCACCCTGGGAGACGAGTCATCAATCCAATACAGGACCCGTTAGCTTACCTTCCTTCTCTGCCCTAGCATGCACGTGCACGCACACAAGCACATATACACACACACACAAACACAAACACACACAAGCACGTATACACACACACACACACACACAAGCACATATGCACACACACACAAACACAAACACACACAAGCACGTATACACACACACACACACACACACACACACAAGCACATATACACACACACACACACAAACAAAAACACACACAAGCACGTATACACACACACACACACACAGGCACATATACACACACACACAAGCAAGTATACACACACACACACACACACACACACAAGCACATATACACACACACACACAAGCACGTATACACACACACACACACACACACACACACACACAAGCACGTATACACACACACACACACACACACACACAAGCACATATACACACACACACACACAAGCACGTATACACACACAAACACACACACAAGCATGTACACACACACAAGCACGTACACACACACACATGCACTCGCACATACACTCAAACACACACACACTCTAGCGTGCATCACATTGGCTAGATTCTAGAAAATAAGGCCCGGGCGATGACTGATGCCTTTCATCACAAAAAGTCACACCAATCAACAGCCAATCACACACAGCAGTCATTTGGTCCTAATTACCCAGAGTGCTAAATTACTACCTGTAGTTGTTTGGCTCATTATTGAGGAGGGCCAATCTGATCTTGAGGTGGTGGGACACTGGCCGGCTGCCCTGTTATGTGGTAGAGAGAGTTGTTGTTTAGCTGTCTTGTTCTAAGCTCCTCGCCTGCTACCGCTGTAAATCAAAGCCATGCAACACTATTAGATGCTAATGAGACCACAATGTAATTTCCAGAGGGGCTACTCTAGCCTGGGTCTACTCTGGGCCTGTCTGCTGAAGATATTAAGAGAGTAAGGCGCTCCATGATAGAGTAGGCATAGGAGACCTCTACGTTATCCTCCATACAAACACAATAACACACACGGCCCCGGGCCTGGCCTCCTCACCCCTGCTGGTCACTTGTCATTCCTCTGTCTGGCGTGCTTCGCTCTAACAGGCATGTATATAGGCCTCCTGCAGTTTAGAACAGTGGTCTAGTGGTTAGAGCTGTGGCCCACCGAAGGGCCTCTCCTGATAAGCACCATGATTTCCCTAACTACCACTTACGTCCTCCCAAGCAATGCCCATTCACCCCTGATGATAGTGATGATGGGGCTGGACAGCATGAGGGTTGACTGTGGGCGCCCGACAGGCAGCACTAGATGCCATAGCCAGACAGGACCAAGCTGGCAGTATACTTCCATCCTTCCTGACTGAGACAATCCAACAGGCACCTGAGTAAATGTCTGTTCTTCCTCTTCTTATATTTTAACATTTTTGACCCCCTTTTTCTTCCCAATTGGTAGTTACAGTCATGTCCCATCGCTGCAACTCCCGTACGGACTCGGGAGAGGTGAAGGTCGAGAGCCATGCGTCCTCCGAAACACGACCCTGCCAAGCCACACTGCTTCTTGACACAATGCCAGCTTAACCTGGAAGCCAGCCGCACCACTGTGTCAGAGGAAACACCGTCCAGATGGCGACTTTGTCAGCGTGCATGCGCCCGGACCGCCACAGGAGTCGTTAGAGCGCGATGGGACAAGGACATCCCGGCCGGCTAAACCCTCCCCTAACCCTGGTCGACGCTGGGCCAATTGCGTGCCGCCTCATGGGTCTCCTGGTCACGGCCAGCTGCGACACAGCCCGGGATCGAACCCGGATCTGAAGTGACGCCTCTGGCACCGCGATGCAGTGCCTTAGACCACTACGCCACTCAGGAGAGTTCTTCCTCTTCTTAATGGGCCTATTGACTGTTTGCACAATGAAGTCCATCACCACATACAGTAGATTAGTACGTGGGACTGGAGCTGGGAGGTAACAACGCCTGCCGCCACATCTTCTTCAACACTGATAAATAACTCAGTGGCCGTAAGATTCAGTGGTGTGACCTCCTGCCGACTGGTAATTTGCTGAAATTAAAACTTAATCAAGCATACTGCAGCACTGGTCCTGAATAATTTAGTTGGGATGTTGAGGAGAGAGGAGAGGAGGACAGGCATCAGGGACCCAGGAGGGAGAGGATGAGAGAGAGAGAGAGAGAGAGAGAGAGAGAGAGAGAGAGAGAGAGAGAGAGAGAGAGAGAGAAACGGCGGTGGAGGGAGCAGGAGAGGAGAGGGGCAGGGGATGAGGTGGTGCTAAGGGGAACATGCCAGGGTCATTTTTCTTTCTCTGGGAACCTTTAACTAAACCAAAGAAACGTTTATTAGCATGGGTCAGGGTCAGTGAATTTGTGGATTTGGTGCTGCAGAAGATTTGTTCTTTGCTGCTTTCGAAATACACAGCACACTTGTGTGCCGATTGTGTGTTGATGTTATTGGTATCAGATGGCATCTGCAGAGTTTATCTTAGTCAAATCATCTGGGAGCTTAATTACTTATCCCCCTTAACTTTTAATATCTTCATTCAATTTTTCCATCTTTGATTAATTTCTCATCTCCACAAGTGTTTCATTAATACAAAACCCATTAGCCATCGTGTAATGAAACTCATATTTGCAACTGTTTTTTTACAAGTGGAATTTCTAATCAGGTGATGATGGGGATGAATAGAATAAACATTATTCTTCTTCTGTTCACTTTTTCCCCAGGCTTTGACAGGGTGGGTTTGGCTGGAATTGACCCTAAGATAACATTAGTCAAAATATGGACCCCTCTGATAGCGAGAGCTGGCCGAGAGGCATCCACTGAACTGCCTGTTAACTGTCAGAGGTATTGCAGAGTATTCCTCCAGGCTGGGTTCACCACCAACGTGCTTTCTTTACAACCTTACTGGATGTGTGTATGTTTGTGTGCTTGTCTCGAGCTTCATCAGAACCCCCCTTCCCTTCCTCGCTCCCTCCTCAGTCTTCCTGCCGTCCTCCCGACCTGTACTCTGGCAGATTGGCGAGAATGAACTCCTGGTCCAGACATTTTGTGTGAAAGCTCAGGCCTCTCTAATGGAAATGAAGCAGCAGTGACGTGCTGTCCCTTTGTGATGGCCTGCAGACTCACATTTTATTAAGTTCTCTTTAGAGAGAGAGGGAAACACAAGAGGGGAAAAGTCACCCGGCTGCATGTTAATTAGACCGCTCCAAGACACCCAGAAGAGAGGGGAGTTTGTTAAAGGAGAAAAAGCTTTTAGAGGAGGGGAACTTTACATGCAAACAAAAAACAGCTTTTCTCAGGGTGGGATTTGAAAAGAAAGAAAGAGAGACAGAGAGAGAGAGAGCGAGAGAGAGAGCGAGAGGGAGAGACAGAGAAAGAGGGAGGGAGAGAGAGAGAGAGGGAGAGAGAGAGAAATACAGAGAGAGAGAGAGAGAGAGACAGAAAGAGACAGAGCGAGAGAGAGAGAGAGAGAGAGAGAGAGCGAGAGGGGGGAGACAGAGAGAGGGAAACAGAGATAGAGAGAGGGAGAGAGAAACAGAGAGAGAGAAAGGGAAAGAGAGAGAAAGAGACAGAGCGAGAGAGAGAGAGAGAGGGGGGAGACAGAGAGAGGGAAACAGAGATAGAGAGAGGGAGAGAGAGACAGAAAGAGACAGAGCGAGAGAGAGAGAGAGAGAGAGAGAGAGAGGGGGGGAGATAGAGAGAGGGAGAGAGAGACAGAGAGAGAGAAAGGGAAAGAGAGAGAGAGCTTATGTCCACTGTTTCCCTTCTTTCTGCTCCCGTTCCATCCATTCTCTCGCTGTGCGTTGGACTCTAAATTCCATTTTCATCCACTCTCAGCCTGTGGTACCCAGAACACTCAACCGTTTCTTACTTAATAATATCAGTGTAATGCCGCTAAAGACTAAAAGAAAATACATTCCTGCTCGTGTTTAACTTATTGGTGTCTGTGGTCACCTACAGAAGGCTCACATTGTGAAAGTGTGTGAGACATTGGGAAGTGAAAGCTAAGAATCTTAAAGAGTGAGCTGAGAAGATGGTCTGATGAGG
Organism: Oncorhynchus masou masou; assembly: GCF_036934945.1. Taxonomy (NCBI): domain Eukaryota; kingdom Metazoa; phylum Chordata; class Actinopteri; order Salmoniformes; family Salmonidae; genus Oncorhynchus; species Oncorhynchus masou. The sequence goes on along the minus strand of NC_088228.1, from coordinate 22,547,737 downwards.
CTAGAAAGTGCAGGGTGAGAGGTGCACTTGTTTAGGCCAGCTGAGGAGGGACTGTCAAGGGGGGGGGGGGGGGGTATAAGATGGTTAAAATGGGAGAGCAGAGTCGTCAACTGGTGGAGGGAGCTGGTGGGTGGGTGGCTATGGGTGAGTAGGGGGGGGGGTAATGTTGTCTGAAAGGCTGAAAGGGAGCATGATGACTGTTCAATGGCACCACCCAGCCTGCCGTGAAATCGGAAACCCCTGCCAACAACCAGGGTGGAACAACCCCCCCACATGCACCCGTCCCTGTCCTGTGTTCCCATGTCCTGGCCAATCAGAGGGGTGAGAATGGGGGGGGGGGCATGTGACACTATGTAGTCATGCAAGGTAGGCTCCAGCCCTGCCCAAACCCTCCCTCATCCTCACCTACTATATCACCCATCCATTCCCCTCTAACTCTCTGGCCTCTTTCATCGGCTCACTTTAAAATACTGTACATTAGATGTCTAGGATGTTCAGAACCATTGTCTGCATGGTATTGTCCGGTACGTACAGGCAGCAGTTTAATAGTAGTTGGAGGTAGTTTGTATGCATGACTTACTGATCAGGCCAAAGGCTGCTTTAATCTGTTAATGGCTACTGTCTGTGGAACTGCTGTTAAACATCTCCTGCACTCCCTCCCATCCATTAGGCCTTGTAGTCTGTCTCCCAAATGGCTCTGTATTCCCTACGTAGCACACTACTTTGGACCAGAGTCGTAGTCCACTATATGGGGAGCAGGGTGCCATTTGGGACACAGAATGGTGTGTTGCATCCTGGTCCCCTCTGTGCAAGCCAGATGTTTCTAATGACGTTTGCTGTGCATAATTATAGCCCAACCGTTCATAGCACTACCCTACAGAGAGATAGGATCATTGACATGAGGGGACTTCTCCCTATTAATTGCATCTGTTAGTCTCCTCATCAAGATTCCTGACATCCAGGACCTATATATACTAGGTGGTGTCAGAGGAAGGCCCAAAACATTGTCAAAGACTCCAGTCACCCAAGTCATAGACTGTTCTCTCTGCTACCGCACGGCAAGCGGTACCAGAGAGACAATTCTAGGACCAAAATGCTCTTTTACAGCTTCCACCCCCAAGCCATAAGACTGCTGAACAATTAATCAAATTGCCACCCTGACCATTTACATTTACCCCCACCTTTGATTTTACACTGCTGCTACTCGCTGTCTATTATCTATGCATAGTCACTTTACAAATGACCTTGACTAACCTGTACCCCCACACATTGACTCTGTACCGATACCCCCTGTATATAGACTCGTTATTGTAATGTCATTTTCTTGTGTTACTCTTTTTCTTCTTAACTCTATTTCTTGTACCTCATTGTTGGTTAAGTGCTTGTAAGTAAGCATTTCACAGTAAGGTCTACCTGTTGTATTCCTTGCATGTGACAAATACAATTTGATTTGATTCCTTATATTCTATACCTAACGCACCATTTGCATGTGTTGAGTCTGGCACCCGCCTGTATATTTTGTTATTTTACTGCTGCTCTTTTTTATTACTTGTTACTTTTATCTCTTATTCCTATCTGTATTTTTTTTTTTAACTGCACTGTTGGTTAGAGGCTGGTAAGTAAGCATTTCACTGTAAGGTCTGTTGTATTCGGAGCATGTGACTAATAACATTTGATTTGATTTGATTTGTTTGCGGTGGAGGCTGCTGAGGGGAGGACGGCTCATAATAATGGCTGGAATGGAGTCAACGGAAGGGTATCAACCACATGATAACCATATATTTGATGTATTTGATACCGTTCTACAAATTCCACTCCAGCCATTACCACGAGTCCGTCCTCCCCAATTAAGATGCACAGCAAAATGTCAGTAGAAACATCTGGCTGACTCGGATGGGAGCGGGATGCAACACCCTCCTCATATAGAGCACTACGGCTCCGGTGCGTGCGCATTTGCGTGTGTGTACTCGTGAGAGAGACTTCTAGAGAGAGTACAGGGAAAAGAGAGTGAGTGAGTAGCTCATTGGAGAGTTGAGCTGCTGAGGTGGGGGGTCCTGTCATTTTTGTGTCTGAGTATGGTGGGACCAGACCCCAGGGAGATGGAGAGACTAGCAGACCCAGGGCAGACCCCCAGCCGCAGCACCAGCCACCCCCACTTGGGTCACACAGTCCCAAGTCAGATCCCAGGACCACACCACCTCCCTCCTTTCCTTTCTCGTCCATTCACTTCTTTGTTCTGCCTGAGAATTTAGTGCTCAGCAAACTCTATTGGTCAATAAGCCTCCTTGGGTTGTTACTTAACTCACTTCATAAGGCAACTTCCTCATGTCCCAGGAACTGATTTCGACCAGTAAATTAAAAGCCAAAGTACTATAACTCGAAGTGGCATCAGAAAGGAGGAAAAATGTATATGCCATAAGTGATAGTTAGATATACATTTGATTAGTATCACATTTGAAGTGTGCTTGTGAGAATGTCAACCCTGAAAGTTATTTTTGTTCTTGAAATAGCTTCTTTACAATTAAAAGTTTACATTTTACTGAATGTTTTTTGGATACGAATATATTTGGATAAGTGCACTGTAATATATGCAGGGTTTTATATATATATATATATATATATATATATATATATATATATATATATATATATATATATATATATATATATATATATATATATGTATATATGTATATATATATATATGTATATATATATATATATATATATATATATTATGTACAATTGATGACCATTCTGGTATAATTCTACAACACTTCCTCCACAAACCATAAATACTCACTGTATTATCTCCTTGCATGTATCAGTACAGCAAATTGGAGATTTGTTGGGCCAAGTAGAATTAATTGAATAGCTTTTAGTAATTAATGACTTTAAGAGTAAGTCCTGCTATCAAGTACTTTAATAATATATTGGCGCCACATTATAACATAGGGCCTACTTTACTTTCTCTCATTTAAAGGTAAATTATTATTTCGTCCTCTAGATGTAAGAGTCCTATGCTCCTGTGATTTAATGCTGGTCACCAGAACCTGTTATCAGAAAATTGGTTTTAAGAATTTAGTTTTAACACAATAAAACACTGTCGGTCCACAATTAAAAACCATAGGCTTCTCTTGGAGTCGTTAACCTTCCGTGATACTTTTTGGAAATAAACCATATGTACTTTTTTTAATGGGAACAAATCAAATATGTTCCACCAGTTTATTGAATTAAACTGCCGTGAATGTTTCCGGCTCAGGTCCAAATTTGGAGAATAGCAATACTTTTCTCAAGTTGATTAAAATATGAGATATTTCACATTAGTTAGCTTTATGGGCGCCGAGGTAATTCATTGTCTCTAAATGGCTTCATGTCAATGCGCTCAATGAATGATGTCATGTAGAAAGTCTATCATTTTAAACATCCTGACGACACAGATCGACTCCTTGGCCTTTATTTGATTATTGGGAGTATTAGTGTACATGTTCATAGATGAATATGAAATTATGAAAATGATTGCATTCTCAACTATGATCATTTGTAATATGTTACGTTATGCATGATAGCCTAACAATAACAGGTGCATATTACGATAATAGTACGATAATAATAATACCATTAAAATACATAATTCGTTTTTTTTCAGATGCATTTTTAGGGTCCTAATTTGTATGCTTCTTGAACACAGCGGCCGAATAAAGGTAGGCCCTACCCCATTGACGCTCATTTAAATTACACTTAATGCAAATTCATGTTAAAATCGAAGCACGTTGAAAAGAGAATACCAGCAACTGGGGGGGGAATCTAAATAATGCATATTTATTGAATGCTATTTGCTGAATGCATGAATGCAGAAAGCTCTCTGATTAATTGACGAAGATCAGATGTAAATGAATTGCTGCAATCATTCTGAGTGAGAACACTGAGCTCACAAGACAACTGACTGACACAAATCCACGACAGAGAACACATAGAGAGGAGAAGAGTAACAAGATTGGGACATGTTTTATTAATTAACATTTTAGGAAAATGTATATATATTAGGGTAATTATCTTTAAAAAAAATGTTATTTATGATTAGCTTATTATTATTAGGCTATTGTGTGGTAGGCTAATAGTAAGTAGGCTTACGTACAATAAACGCATAGTCTATTAGATCAATAGCCGATCAATAACGGTCATTTAAAATGATTCGTGTCAATGATCTCCAGTCATTTAACATAATTAAACATCCGTGACATTTTCACACACCTACGGTTGTGGTTTTCCCCGCTCCATATCCTACCGCTGCCAGTTGGAAGAAGTGCGTTTATTCAAATGATCTAGCTAAGAGGTTAATTCCAGATTTCAGAGGTTTTGTTTTTGGAAATAGCTGTGTCCTGCCAACTCGCCCTGGGTAATTTGTCCTGTGTTGGGGGGCTGCTAAAGGGGTCTATTCTCACATTTATTTGTTTATGGTCTTTTTAAGTTACTGATTGGTTGCAACCCATTCACTGCTCCTCCCGTTTAGTGAAGCGAAATGTAGGACACACAAAACACTCATCCATTTCAAATCACAGATGGTCTTTTCAATGGTCGCTGTCTTGTTTTGTGTGAGAGTGCGCCGGTTTTTCCCTCCTCGCTGTCCGCATTTTGCTGCTCGTTGTTTCTTTGTGTCTAACTTTCTCTTCTAACGGCTTTGTATAAAACATCCCCTTCTGCTCCTCTGCCTCGCTATTCACCTCGCGCCTCCTGTGCTACGCTTCTCGCGGTTGCATGCGCACATGGCTGTTTGAGAGAAAGAGAGAGAGAGAGAAAGAGAGGGGGAGAGAGAGAGAGAGAGGAGAGGAGAGGAGAGGAGAGGAGAGGAGAGGAGAGGAGAGGAGAGGAGAGGAGAGGAGAGGAGAGGAGAGGAGAG